>NC_140473.1:1257500-1400000 GCF_051167445.1 Perissodus microlepis | reverse complement strand
TTAGGTTTCTGAACATTAAACTTGTTGCTGCCTTTCATAGTGTGTAACTTGAAGGCCCTGAGTACTTTCTCCCACACTGAAAACACTGGATGATCACATTATTTGAACATTACCTAATAAGACTGATTCAGGACAGACAGTTATGTTAAACTTTCCTAGCAGTCCTTCACAAACAGGGAACAGTCTGTCTATTCTCTCCATCTGTCAGCTGCTGCTGGCTCTTCCTCCTCCTCTTCCTCACACACTGCTGAGTTTGTCCTGGTGGATCATCAGGGCTGCAAAGCCTCACAGATGATGTGCAGCAGTGGGTCCCTCAGTCTGTCCTCACTCTGGACACTTGCAGTCGTCACACATGGAAATCAAATGTGTGATAAGCTGCAGGATTCAAACACAAGTGTAACTTATAAACACATGTTCATACTTTTATTCCACAATCAGAGAGAAAGAAACAGAGAGAGAGTGCAGGACAGACAGACAGGTGACAGTCTCAGGTGTACACACTGCTACACAACAGCACCAGAGAAGGAGGATTTAGTGTTTGTGTTATTACGAGTGCTGAACAAGAAGAGTTCCCAGATGGTCCAGTGGACACATGTGTGACTGCTGTGATTAAAGCATCTTTCTTTCAGCTTAACGAGTGAACCGTCAGCTCGTTCAAACACACGTTAAAGTCCGTTTGGCTCGACACCACCGAACAGAGGCAGCAATATAACATAGCTAACATTAACAGTGCAGTGGATCCTGCTTGTGCCGTGATATTCAGGACTGCAAACCGAGCAGCATCACTGACTTTCAGCTTGTTGTGTTTGTGGATATATGACTGACTTTAATTATCCATAAAATCATCACATTCTCTGTAAGATTAAGGCCGACTATATATATATGTAGAGGCTTTAAAACCAAGTTAATGCTTAAAGTACAAACATCACTAATGTCACACAACTTTGCCGACATGTGGCCAACAGTAATGTTTTAGAGTCATTCCATGAAAATGGCACAATTTGAGTCCCTCTCACCTCTTATGGTGTATTTCATCTATTGGGTCACCAAACTTTCTATTTAAACAGCTTTACGTATATATTGAAATGTACCCTTTAATACAGTGTAAAAACACTGAACTAATTTTATTTTTTTATGAGAAATAATACAGTTTTTTCATTTGACACCACCTATTTTGTCATGTCCCTCATGGCCTTGATGAAAATTTACTTTGAAAATACCAAATAAAACTATTTAAAAAGTCAATAAATTTTGGTATCAACCTAAACATCTATTTGTGCTCTTTTGCTGTTAATATTTCTTTTTTTCAAATGTAATTGTTAATTATTTATTAAAATCACAATTATTCCTGTACCTGACTAACCCTTCAACCCCGTTACATGAATGATCCCACCCCCATAAATACAATGGTGTGATCCAGAATTCTGTATACATCAGGAAGTGACATCACTGAAGTCTTTTGGACAACAGGACCACAGAGACAGGCAAGTTGCTCCATTCATTTCCTTTATTTTAGTCATTTATCTTGTGATATTGTGGTCGTCAACCTCAATGACTCAACACCGTAACATGAAAAAAAGATAGAAAACTATTACTTATGAAAACTTTTTGTTAGTTCATGAATATATGGTGATTTTGAATTTCATGCATGCCATGTGTTCTCTGTCTGGTAGTCACTATATTGAGCAGCGGCCAGTTTGTGCAAAAATCTCAACCCAGTCACACTCAACCCTGTTATGTTTTTGATTGTGATGGGGTTGTGAGATTGTGATGGGGTTGAGATTTTAATACTTTGGTTATCCAATTATTTAAATTAATTATTATTATATTCAATCAGCATTCTTATACTGCATGCATGCTGAATGTGATTTATGTTCCATGTTAAGGATGCGAGTAAGATGGCACCAACAACAGCAGCAGAAAGGCAAAGGAAGTATCGGGAACGCCTTAAAGCTGATCCTGAAAGAAGGGAGAGAAACCTGCAGAGTGAGCTGAGAGATGGAGGCAACTGTCAAGGTGACAGTCAAGAAATCTGTGGAGGGCACACAAGAGGACCTCATTGAGCTCTTCCAGAGCTTTGTAAAGAAATTTAAAATGCATCACTTTAATGTCAAGCAGCAGTATGCCTTCTGCCGTGAGCTGAAGAACAACATGTCAGGGGAGGAGGCTTTGATACATGTTGACTTCTCAGAAAACTACAGCTGTAAATACAGTTCTCAAGTTCAGGCCGTCCACTTTGGGGCTTCACATCAGCAGGTCACCCTTCATACTGGTGTGTTGCATGTTGGTGGACTCTCAGAGCCTGTGTGCTTTAGCACCATCTCCCCCAGTAGACATAAAGGCCCTCCAGCAATATGGCAGCACCTAAATCCTGTGCTAGATTACCTTCAAGGCCAACATCCACAAGTGTCTGTGCTGCACTTTTTAAGCCTGTACACGATACAAACAACAAAGAAACTTCTACCTTTTCACTACAGAACTGGACAGAAGAGCATTCAAGGCTGGTTCTTGGAATTTTTTCGAGGCTAGTCATGGAAAAGGAGCACCAGATGGTGTCGGGGGAGCCTTAAAAAGAGCAGCTGACATGATGGTAGCAAAGGGGCATGACGTCCCAGATGCAGAAGAGTTATTCAGGGCCTTTTCTGAAACAAACACAAGTGTGAAACTGTTCTTTGTGAAAAGTGAAGATGTTGAGGAAGCTATGAAGAAAATGCCGAAGCAGATACCAGCTGTTCCTGGAACCATGAGAATTCACCAGGTCGTTACTGTAGCTCCAGGAGAACCGATGGTTCGTGATGTAAGCTGCATGTGCACAACACAGAAGCAGTTTAACTGCGAGTGCTTCAACACCAAGTGTTTCACTGTTGGCCAGAAGGTAGAAACAGCTGTATCACAGACAGGCAGTGGGGGGAATCCAGGAAAAGAAATCCAGTGGGAGAGCCCAGAGCTGGTTGGTAAATGGTGTATTCTCAGATATGACGATGATTTGTATCCAGGCATCATTCTAAACATACAAACAACACAAGTCCAGGTCAAATGCATGCATCGTGTTGGGTCAAACCGATTCTTCTGGCTGCATCAGGATGATATCCTCTGGTACCTGTTTGACAATGTCCTTGAACGCATTCCACCCCCACAGGCTGTGACAAGGCGCCATGTGGAAGTCTTGAAAGAGGTGTGGAACCGACTCACAAGATGAATTCATGAAACAAAAGGCACATTCATGCATATATACAGACACACACACTGATGCAGGCACACAGATGCAAAAACACTCTGACATGGACACAGACACAGGCACTGATACAGACAGACACACTGAAATCGTTAACTGATTATTATTGTTATTACTTCAACCAGTTCATCAAGTTTAATTCTATGTTATTGGAGCAAGGGTGAGGTGACTTTTAGCACACCTCATGAGGCTCTCTTATGCCTAGACACACACACACACCCACCCACCCTCACATGCACACACACACACCCACCCACCCACCCTCACACACACACACACACACACACACACACACACACACACACACACACATTATGTTACATTTGAGTAATTCACTTTACAATGTTTGTTAGTTGTTAATGTGCTGTTGTGGTTGTTTTTACTTTAGATTAATAAAACTTAATTCTACTGCAGTTTGTATGTGGTGTCCTTCCTATGGTTACAAAGTGAGATATAATGCTAATGGAAAGCCCTATACATTGAATTTAAGAGTAAACAACTGTTTATATGTAAAGCTGTATTTGTCTCTTCAACCCTGTTACCATCTTCAACCCTGTTATGCTAGTCTCAACCCCGTCACACCTACATTTTCATATATTATTTTCTTAAAATGTTGAAAAAAATAATTTAATGTTTGGGGATTTCTGTTTGAAATATTGAGCTCTATCATATGATCATTGATTTCGATTACAATTCTTAGTTAAACTAAATTTTTGATGAAAAATGACAAGATTGCTTTCACTCATTAGTTACATTTCAGGATTTAAGAGAGTCAAAATGTGTGATTTTATGTCGTTTTTCTATGTAAAATTATTGAATTAGTATGGGGGACATCTAATTAATGTAAACATATTGATTTCTTTAGAAATACATTTTATGATTATATTCAGAGAGCCTCCAAAGTGTCCATAACGGGGTTGAAGAATTACAGTCACTACATCTTAAAAATATGATCAATAATAAAAGAAAACTAATGCCTGAGATGGGAAAATGCATTTTTCTGATAGTTAAATATATCCTTAATGATGGGGGATATACATATAAATAATACATTTTGGTAAAAAATGTGAAAACATCCAAGTCCAATTTTAACCATTCTCGTGGAATGACTCTTTAATGTTCTTCGTTATTAAACATTCGCACATAAATAAGTGACATCATATTCAGTACTTACTTTTGACAGTTCACTCTTCGGCCGCTCCCTTCTGCCGCAAAATTGCGGCAAAATTATCCACACCCACCGCCGCGCTATGAATTGTGGGATATATGGGACCACGAAGCGTGCACCGGACCACGCTTGATATTTGGGGATATCGACGCCGCGTTTGAAGTACACTTCGCATTGGGACAGCCGTCGTCGCGTGGCGGTGACGTAATCGCACTTAAAATGCGTACTTCAAGCGTGCAGACCCTGAATTGGGACACAGCCACCGATCCGCACACAGGACAGCCCACACAGAACCCTCACTGACCCGCATCAACCAAAAAAACCAGATCAGCTGACTGACCGGATCAATCAGCTGATCGGTCCGGTCCGGTAGACTCACCGATCATGCTTCTCTCTGCTCTCTCCGTCCTTCATGTGTGTTTACAGTCTGCGGGCCGCAGTGCCGCCTGGGGGCTGTAGTTCTTTTTTCTTCGTCTTCAGTTGACTCCAACAATCAGGCGCATTACCCCCACCTACTGGTTGGAGGTGGAGCTTCAGGGTTGTGTGTCAGGTGTGTGTGTGTGTGTGTGTGTACCTGTGTATGGGTATTAACGTCTTCGTGGGGACCAAAATCCCGGTCCCCATTAGTTTGAAGACACTTTTGAGACTCAAAATATGGTTTTAATGTCAGGGTTACAGTTAGGTGAGGGTAAGGGGCTAGGGCAGGGGTCAGCAACCTTTAACCCCCAAAGAGCCACTTGGAGCCGGTTTCCACGCAAACAAAAACTCTGGGAGCCGCAAATACTTTCTGACATCTAAAATGAAGATAACACTGTGTATATAGTTTTTTTTACCTTTATGCTTTGTGTGAACAACTAAGGTGTGCTGCTTATGAAATCCATGAAGTGCTACAGAGAAAATTACATTTTATTTATGTAATTAACACATTTTGAACTCTTAAAGAAATAAAACAAAAGGAAAGACACTCAGTTGAAGGTCTCTTCAATGAATTTAAAAGCTGAACTTAAATGATCCATGTAGCAAAGAAAAACTGTTGTGAGCCGCCACCCTTGTATCGCCTTTGGGCTTTTGGAGCCTGAATGTTAAAAAGTAATTGGAAAAAACCACTATGCTGCTAAAATTTTTTTTAAAAATTCTGCATAAATATGTATTTTACCTGGTTAATGTGTGCGGCGGGGCGTGGTCTGCAGCGCCGCTGCATGGGAGTCGGACGCACCTGAGCGGCACCCGCAATCACGCTTCGCAGCCTTAAAGTCTGTGCTCTCTCTGCTGTTGTGTGTGTCGGCTGTGAGCTGCAAAGCTACAGCCGGCTGTGTGCGCACAGCAACCGTGTGTGAAAAGCGGTCAATAAGGAGATGCTGAAAAACGTGTTCATGCAAACATCGTCGGGTCTGCCGTGATATGTTTACAATGGGACTTCTGCTCCCGAACCTCTGAACAAAGCGTCTGCAAATCGGGGCTGTACGAAGTCACTTTCATCTTTACAGGACTGTAAGCTGTCGTCTGTGAGGCGTGAGCGGTGTTTGTTTTAACATAGTTCACGGTGGAGCTGCTGACATAATGTGGATCCGAAGATCCATAATTGGCCTACCTGGGGTCGAAAGTCTCGATAAATGCACGGCGTTCGGCGGGTACACCGGCTTCCGCCAGTGTGACGCTTATTTTGAGCAACGAAAAATAATAAAATATAATTTTATTTTTATATTTCAATATCACAATAATCTTCCAATTTAGAACTGCAAGTTAAAAAAGAACTAAACACAAATAAAATACACTTCAGCTAAACACTTGTCATTTATTTTACCCAAACCACGCGGGGCCGCAGTATAAGGACTCCCGAGCTGCAGGTTACCGACCCCTGGGCTAGGGAAGGGTTAAGTCAATGAGATGTCCCCATCAGGATATGAATACAGACTGTGTCTGTGTGTGCGTGTATCTGTGTTTGTGTGTGTGTATCTGTGTCTATGTGTTTGTCCGGGTTCCTCACAGTTGCCGGTTGAATTCTTGTTCTGACATCCCAACCTCTGTCTGATGCCCAGTTATTGATTATGATTTTCAAGGAAATGACGTCTGCAGCAGGAAGTGGATCAGTTTCCCTTTCTGACAGTTCACCTGCTCCCCTGCAGAGGGCCTGGCTGATTTATTTGAACTCTGGGTTTAAAGGCCTCGAGAGCTTGAGAGAGGAGGTGAGGAGAAGTGCAGAGCGGTGCGCTGAGAAGTGGAACGACCTCACACTCGTCTCTGCTTAACGATGGGATGCTGCGTGTCCACCGTGCTGAAACTACAATATCCAGAAGATGGACTACAAAACGCAAATCTTCTGGAGGTCATATAAATGAGAGCAGCCTGTGAAAGTATCGTGCACTACAGAGGCTGGAAGGAGGAGGAGCATTTGGGGTCAGAGTCACTGATGTCTGCAGAGAACAAACACAGCCAGGGTTCCTGCAGAGGCTCAGAGTCTGTTTGTCCCGACAGCTGTGAACAGCAACATTTTGGGCCTTATGCACATGTGTTTGTTTCACTCCCAGGAGAGAATATTTAAACGAGTCATGTAAATGTGACACAATTTACTGCATGAAGTCTAACGTGGATGTTAGAAGGAGTCAGCACAGAGACTACAAGCCCATTATCATCAATGGAGCTCCAGTGGAGAGGGTGCAGTCCTTCAAGTAGCTCGGTGTCCACATCTCCTCAGACCTGACATGGGCTGCCCACATTCAGGTCCAGACCAAAAAGGCTAGGCAGCGCCTGTACCACCTACGACAACTGAGGAAGTTCAGGGTCTCTCCAGAGATCCTCAGGATTTTCTATACAGGCGCTGTGGAGAGCATCCTCACACAGAACATGACATCGTGGTTTGGGAACAGCTGTGTGAAGGACCAAAAAGCTCTCCAGAGAGTGATCCGTACAGCACAACGCTGCTGCAGGATTGCTCTCCCCCCGCTTCAGGACACCTACACCAGGAGATGTCGGACTAGAGCAGATACTGAAGGACCCGTCCCATCCTGGCAACAACCTGTTCCAACTTCTGCAATCTGGTAGAAGATTCCTCATCATCCGGGCAAGGACAGAGAGACTCAAGAGGAGCTTCTATCCCCAAGCCATCCGGGCCCTAAACACACACACCCGCCCTCTCACATCATCTATAATTGACTGAGACAGGACTCTCTTCCAGACACTCTAAACCCAGGCACAATGTACATTTCAAATTTCTTTAATTTTAAATATGTTTATATTGTCTATCCTGTAAAATAGTCAGATGTCTATTCATATTAATGTACAGAATTCACCTGCTTGCTGCTACTACTGCACATTCACCCCAATGTATATACTATTTATATATATATATATATATATATATATATATATAATGTTCTTCCTCTACCCCCCCCCCCCCATTTTTGCACATGTCGAGGAGCGTGTCAGGCTACATTTCACTGTGTGTTATACTTGTATAACTATGCATGTGACAAATAAAGAACCTTGAACCTTGAACCTTGAATGTGTTCTCCCTGCTGCTGGGACAGGAGGGAGGCTTTATCAGGACGGGCGTCCTAAAACGCTTCGTTCTGTTCCTCAGTAACACTGTTTGTGCAGGGTCAAAGGTCATCAAGAAACCAACCAATAGGTTTCAGTCAATTTTGGTGGCTCCACCCACCTGATAAAACCCCAGATCATCCAATCAGAGCTGGCTGAGGCAGCTGGACCACTGAGGAGGTGCTGTACAGACGGTTCTGTTCTGTAGAACGTCATGTGACTAACATGTCACATGACCTTCTTCCCACTGAGTTCTCTCTTTCTCCACGAATGACATCATTGTGTGTGTGTGTGTGTGTGTGTGTGTGTGTGTGTGTGTGTGTGTGTCCATTCAGAACTCCATTTGAATATGAATCAGTGGTCGCCGGGCGGAAAACAGCCGACACAAAGACTCCTTCACTGTGCCCCCCCTTACTTCCTGAAACCAGCCGGCCTTCTTCATGAAGACCGTTTTCTTTTCTTCCCTGTTGAAAGACGCTCTGAGAGTCTAAAGCTGCTGACAACGGGAGGAGGAGGAGGGGGAGTGGGGGTGCGCTCCGGCCTCCTTTCAAACAGCTCGGAGGTCTGGACTGAACCCAAACAGCCAGAGCTGATCCAGGACTCCTAAAAGGCCTGACTGTGGGAGAAAATGTGAAAGGAGCAGGACGAAGAGGAAGACATGGTGGCGTCTCCCTGACTCCTCTTCGGCCTCCTCATCTTAGAGGAGCTGCTCCTTTAATGAAAGTGTCTGTGGTGATTTGTGGGGTTGGTAATCAGTCTGAACCAAAAACCACGACCTTTTCCCAGGACCTCCTTCGTCCATCAGAGGAGGAGGAGGAGGAGTCCCAGAGAGGGTAGGCACGCAGGGGAGCAGGAATGCTCACTGCACGTCCTCACAAACTGAACCTGGACAGTCAACACATAAATAGCTACCAGTACTACTACTATATACTGTATCATACACTGTATGACACCCCGCACTACACTACAGTACTGCAGTACTCTGTGCAGTACTACAGCTGCTGACTGAGCGTTAACTCAGTTTGACTCTGTCAATGATTCCTGCAGAGCCGCACCTGTGCAGGTGTGTGCAGGTATGATAATGACTAAATCGCCTATCTAGGGGCGATCGTGGCGATTGTGTGTTCGTCTTGTAATCGGAAGGTTGCTGGTTCGAGCCCCGGCTCGGACAGTCTCGGTCGTTGTGTCCTTGGGCGAGACACTTCACCTACCGCCTACTGGTGTTGGCCAGAGGGGCCGATGGCGCGATATGGCAGCCTCGCTTCTGTCAGTCTGCCCCAGGGCAGCTGTGGCTACAACCGTAGCTGCCTCCACCAGTGTGTGAATGCGAGAGTGAATGAATAGTGGCATTGTAAAGCGCTTTGGGTGCCTTGAAAAAAACTATATAAATCCAATCCATTATTATTATTATTATCTCCCTCCTGTAACCACGCCCACCCCTCGCTGAGCCTGGTATTGCCGGAGGTTTCTTCCTGTTAAAAGGAAGATTTTACTTCCCACTGTCACCAAATGCTTGCTTTACCTTAGAATATAAAGCACCATGTGGCCGGGGCCTTTCCACAGTTTAAACACACACAGTTAGTGGGGTTAGTTTAATCGATGATTCGGAATTACCCGTAGGTGTGAATGGCTGTCTGTGTTAGCCCTGCGTCAGACTGGCGACCTATCCAAGGTGTACCCTGCTTCTCAGCCTATGGTGCCCCACGACCCTGATAAGTGGAAAAGAATGGATGGATGAACCTGCACAGAAACAGCTGTGGAAACTCCTGGAAGCCCTCCCACAGGCAACGGTGCTCCATAGGGAAAACTAAGAAAGTCAAATGGCAGATCATTCTGTTGGTGTCATTCTCATGTCTGAAGTCCTGCCATTAGTTAATGATTCAATCTTCAATATGTTGGGAGGGGGCTCCCAGGTACCTGCCAGGTACCTGCCAGGTACCGGGCGGTTTATGGGTGCCTGGATCCCTGGAACCCTGATTCCGGCTCGCACTGGGGTGGCCGTCCTCTGGCGAGTTCGGCTGCTCTCGCCACTGGTTGTCTGGGACTGCCACCCCATCTGGGGCCTCCCTCCTTCTCCTGCTGGGATAGGCAGGCGGATATCGCAGAGATGTGTGGCTTCAGGTCTTCGGTACTCTTGGTGGCTGCGGATGGTCCGATTTTCCTGGGTCCATTTCTGTCTGCTTCTGGTCCTTGGGGGGATTATTGCAACTTCCCACCCTCATTATCAAGTACATTTTGTGACACACATACACACACAAACACACACACCACAAGAAGACTGCTGATGTCTGTCTTTGAGCTTTTAAACCTTCCTCTAAAGATGAGACTGAAGGCTGTGGATATGAAAGGGCTTCACTGAGTCAGCGTTCAGAGAGCCTGATGACAGAGAGCATCTGTGCACAGGTGAGTCACAGGTGCGTGCGCTTGTCCACAGTGTGGATCAGACCGAAGGAGAAGCAGAAGAAGCTCAAGCCAGCTCAGAACAGACCCCATGCAGACAGAGGAGGTCAGTGTGACCTACGCAGTCTGAAGGTCTCCTAAAGGTCACATGACAGCGATGTTGTTTGTTCCCACCAATCAGAGTGGGCAGAGAGGTCCGCAGATTTCAGTCGTTCCAGAAATTCATCCGAAAACAAAATGCCAGTACAAGTACTGCATAAATCTCTGTTACACTGTGGTTCCCTGTAGTACCTCTCAGTACACTGTAGTAGTCTGTAGTACTCGTCAGTGCTCAGCTGACAATGTGGCGCTCTGATCATGTGATCAAAGTAAAGGGGAGAAACTGGAGTGACCTCCTGATGAAACCAGTGGACACACACACCTCGCCTGCGCTCACACACCCTCACTCTGTTGTTTGTCCGTCAGAGAAAACTTTCATTGTTCCACTCGTAACAAGTCGTCCAGGCTCTGGTCACGTGACCCTGTCAGCTGACCCCAGATGGGCTTGTTTGTCCACCCGACTGACCTCCACCAGCTGAAAGACGTCCTAAAACCAAAACGGTGACTTTCTGTCTGTTCAGACTCAGAAGCCTTCAGCTCAGGCTGCACGCCCTCACTGAGCAGCCTCCGTTTTACAGGGAGTGCAGAATTATTAGGCAAGTTGTATTTTTGAGGAATAATGTTATTATTGAACAACAACCATGTTCTCAATGAACCCAAAAAACTCATTAATATCAAAGCTGAATGTTTTTGGAAGTAGTTTTTAGTTTGTTTTTAGTTTTAGCTATTTTAGGGGGATATCTGTGTGTGCAGGTGACTATTACTGTGCAGAATTATTAGGCAACTTAACAAAAAACAAATATATACCCATTTCAATGATTTATTTTTACCAGTGAAACCAATATAACATCTCCACATTCACAAATATACATTTCTGACATTCAAAAACAAAACAAAAACAAATCAGCGACCAATATAGCCACCTTTCTTTGCAAGGACACTCAAAAGCCTGCCATCCATGGATGCTGTCAGTGTTTTGATCTGTTCACCATCAACATTGCGTGCAGCAGCAACCACAGCCTCCCAGACACTGTTCAGAGAGGTGTACTGTTTTCCCTCCTTGTAAATCTCACATTTGATGATGGACCACAGGTTCTCAATGGGGTTCAGATCAGGTGAACAAGGAGGCCATGTCATTAGTTTTTCTTCTTTTATACCCTTTCTTGCCAGCCACGCTGTGGAGTACTTGGACGCGTGTGATGGAGCATTGTCCTGCATGAAAATCATGTTTTTCTTGAAGGATGCAGACTTCTTCCTGTACCACTGCTTGAAGAAGGTGTCTTCCAGAAACTGGCAGTAGGACTGGGAGTTGAGCTTGACTCCATCCTCAACCCGAAAAGGCCCCACAAGCTCATCTTTGATGATACCAGCCCAAACCAGTACTCCACCTCCACCTTGCTGGCGTCTGAGTCGGACTGGAGCTCTCTGCCCTTTACCAATCCAGCCACGGGCCCATCCATCTGGCCCATCAAGACTCACTCTCATTTCATCAGTCCATAAAACCTTAGAAAAACCAGTCTTGAGATATTTCTTGGCCCAGTCTTGACGTTTCAGCTTGTGTGTCTTGTTCAGTGGTGGTCGTCTTTCAGCCTTTCTTACCTTGGCCATGTCTCTGAGTATTGCACACCTTGTGCTTTTGGGCACTCCAGTGATGTTGCAGCTCTGAAATATGGCCAAACTGGTGGCAAGTGGCATCTTGGCAGCTGCACGCTTGACTTTTCTCAGTTCATGGGCAGTTATTTTGCGCCTTGGTTTTTCCACACGCTTCTTGCGACCCTGTTGACTATTTTGAATAAAACGCTTGATTGTTCGATGATCACGCTTCAGAAGCTTTGCAATTTTGAGACTGCTGCATCCCTCTGCAAGATATCTCACTATTTTTGACTTTTCTGAGCCTGTCAAGTCCTTCTTTTGACCCATTTTGCCAAAGGAAAGGACGTTGCCTAATAATTATGCACACCTGATATAGGGTGTTGATGTCATTAGACCACACCCCTTCTCATTACAGAGATGCACATCACCTAATATGCTTAATTGGTAGTAGGCTTTCGAGCCTATACAGCTTGGAGTAAGACAACATGCATGAAGAGGATGGTGTGGACAAAATACTCATTTGCCTAATAATTCTGCACTCCCTGTATTATCCATTTTTATGATATTTACACATATGTTTGGAGCAAAATCTGCTGAAATGTTTGGCTTCTATAAAATTTTGAGATTTTATCTGTGCTGTGTGTAATTTTGAGGAACTTTCTGGCATCGTTGTAACGTCGTAGAGCATCATATTAAAATAATGAAAATCTGCGCGGTAGCTCTCTCCTCTCATGTGATATATCACTCGATAAGATTTCTTAAACTTGTTCCCTGAGATGGTGGACAGAGCTGCAGATCCATGACAGCCTTACACAGTTAGCTAGCAGCTAATGACCAGGACACGTGTGCAGGTAATAAAGGACAGGTAATGTACAGGCACACACACCATGTTTCCACAGAACAACTGACCCACGTGTCCATAATAAGCTAACACTCCTGTGTTTTGTAGACTACACTGTAGGCTATTCACCTACTTACTGGTTTCTGTTGCCTCAGTCTGCGTCTCCCAGTTACTTCCCAGGCAAGGAAAAAACTACTTTCAGTAATTGTTAACTCAGAACTAGTAGAGCACAGGTGTCCAACTCCAGGCCCCGAGGGCCGGGATCCTGCAGGTTTTAGATGTGTTTATGATCCAACACAGCTGATTTAAATGGCTAAATGACCTCCTCAACATGTCTTGAAGTTCTCCAGAGGCCTGGTAACGAACTCATCAGGTGATTCATTTGTGCTGACCCTATAAAACCTGCAGGACACCGGCCCTCGAGGCCTGGAGTTGGAAACCCCTGAGGTAAGTGTACAGGTGAGCACGACGGTGAGGATGCCTTAATTACAGGAAGTAAACACCTCCTCATGGAGGTGACGGATCAACCCTTAAACTCTCCATGAGCTGCTCTGAGGAGCAGCTGCACCTCCTCTTCATCACACTTCTCCTCTTCATTTCCCTCCTGCTCTTCATCACCCAAACCGGTTTTCAGCCAAACTCACAAAGAAGAAAAGTTTTTGTTTTCCCCTCCTTTGTTCTTCTGTGAGTCCCAGGCTCTGGAGAGGAGGTGGGTGATGAAGAGGGAGAGGAAGAGGAGGAGGCGGACAAGACTCATTTCCATGTGAAAAAAACCTCAAAAACCATTAAAACCAATAAAACTATTTAGAGGGACGTGTTCAAACGGAGCAGCTTTATTGACAGTGACGCCTGGGAACAAAATACCACACACACGTTAGTTAGTTAGTTAGTTAGTTAGAGTTTTATTTTGAAGCCCCCCCCCAACCCCCCACCCCCGTGTGCGCGCGGCACCGGGCGGAGCGGAGGCTCAGAGCCGCTGCTGGCCGACACACAGCGCTGTTCTGCGCGGAGCGGAGGGCGGAGAGCCGGGCAAAGCCGAAGCAGCTGGAGCGTTAAACCCGGACTCGGAGCCGAGCGTGCGGGACTCAAGGCGCCTCCGGGTCTGGAGCGGGTCTGGATTCATGCTGATGCCGTGCAGTCCGCTGCGGTCCGGATCCGTGTAGTTCGGCGGGGCGTGGTGGGGAGGATGGAGGGGAAGGAGAAGCCCAGACCCGGTCCGGATTACCTGATGCAACTCATGAACGACAAGAAGCTGATGAGCGGTCTTCCGAACTTCTGCGGAATCTTCCAGCACCTGGAGAGGCTCCTGGACGAAGGTGAGACCCGCACGCGCGCGAGAGGGTTTAAATCAAAGGAAAAGTTTACTGAAACCATCCTGATACTTTTTCTTTTAAAACTTCTACAAGTTAAAGTACTTACTGCAGTACTACATGTACTGCAGTAAGTACTGTCAGAAAGTGTGCTATGTGTTTTCAGAGTAAAAGTACTGTCTGAAGCATACTCGAGTAACGTATCATACTTTAGTGATCATGGATTTTAATAACTGATCATCATTTATTGATTTCATTGATCAGAAAGATTAAAAAACAAATGGGTGAGCTGGCACGTTTAACCCCACCCACAATTTTCACTAATCAGTAGGAATCCAACTCAGTCACTTTACAGCCTCATTGCATTATTAGGGGCATGGCCTCTGTGACTGACAGGTGGATGGGACACAGGCGGCTCTTGTTGCTGTCTGCTAGCTTCTCCTGAACTGGACCTCGGCTGTGTTTGTGCTGTTGGAGCCTTCTGGGCTGCTGTGAGGTTATTGTGGTCATGTGACTGCTGACATTATGTGGCAGTGCTCCAGCGGACAGCGAGGTGGAGGAATGAGAACATCTGGTTCAGTGTGTGTGCGCACAGATGTTTTCTGCAGGTGTGAATGTTTGAATAAAGTTTCACAGTTTGAGAAGGACTGAAATACAAGAAGCTCATGGTCAGTGAGGGTGGATTGATCTGCAGACCGATGCAGCAGACGTCCACCTGTCTCACATTAGCTCACCTGTGTCTCTGTCAGGTGATCTGCTTTTCCATGAAGTTCATACTTCGAGCACGCTAAGGCTAGCCGGATAGCTGTAAGTTAGCCACACAATGCCCAGATGAGCTTTGCTATCACTACACTGACACTCAGGTGTGCAGGATAGACAGGTCTGTACAGCACACGCCCTCCAAGAAGCTCTTTTTATACCCAGTCATGAGACTGACCTGCTGCCCGCTCACCTGATTGGCTGCTAAACACCAGACTTTTTGGAGACAATTCAAATATATCTGATATTTGTATTAAAATGGTGAAATGATTTCCTCAGTTTAAACACTTGATTTCTATAGATAATGAAATATGACTCAATATTCTGCTTACATTTACATTTTCTCAGCGAGTGAGCTTTTTTAGAGCCGGGTTGTAGATGCTAGGGTTAGACTGCATTTCACTAGATGGCCACAGGGGGTATTTACCTAATAAACACTTAATAACAGTTAGGTTAGTTTACAGTAGAGTCCTGTGAACTCGGACCAACATGTCCAACGTGTCAGGTGTGTTGTTTACCTGTGAGTTACTGATGTAGAAAGTGCGCTGTGATTGGACAGCTAGACCTGACGCTAGGGAGAATTGTGGCATGTGTCTGAACACTGCTTTTCCAACAGCACCTCTTTATTTCTGTCCTCTGTGTGCGTCTCAATTACACTAAGTGCAGCTATTCATCATTTAATTGGTCTAATCAATTAATTCAAAAGCTCAGATGAAGTGTGTGTTTGTGTGTGTGTGCGCGTGTGTGTGTTTGTGTGTGTGTGTGTGTGTCAGTCAGAGAGAGAGAAGAAAATCAATTTACCCAGAATCCCCTCTGGCTGGCGTCCCTGCTGTAATAGCCTCAGACAGTAAAACCACTAGTACCAGTGTGTGTGTGTCTGTCTGACTTTGTGAGGACCAACATCACATTTTAACCATTGTAGAGAGGACGTTCCTGCCTGTTTGGTCTCTGTGTTGACTCCTCAGTGTAAGATGATCCTTTGAAGACGTCTGTGATGGTTCACGTTGGAATCAGGGCGACAATGAGGGTGACGAAGAGACCACGTGAGGACATGGTGCTTATACGATAACCTTTCATGACTGGTGATCTCCTCGCCTGCGCCATGACTCGGGGCATTGACGTTGAAGTGAATGTTGTAGGCGGACTGAAAGCACGTTGGTTTATTTTGGAGGTGTGTCCTGAGCAGAGATGGGCAGTAACGCGTTACTGTAATCCGATTACTTTTTTTCAAGTAATGACTAAAGTAAGGGATTACTATTGCAAAAACGGTAATTAGATTACTGTTACTTTCCCGTAGGAACGCTGCGTTACTGCGTTACTAAAACCGTGATTGTTTTGCGAGAATGTCTCATGACAGTGACGTAAGCGAGTGCGACGCTCGTGACAACAGCTGTGTGCAGATCAACAATGGATCATATATCGAGTGCGGGAGAGAGTATGAGCGTGCAGCGTTTAAAGCGTGGAAGTACTGACCTTACTTTGAGTTTGATTCCATAAAAAGTGACAAAAACATTAGTGTCCGCTGTGCGTGGGAAGAAAACTTCTCTTTACAGCAAAATAACCCTAAACTTCCGAGCAAGCACCGAGTAGCTACGACGTAATGGGAAACTCACAGAGAAACTCGCGGATTCTTCCACTGACCGCTGCGGCTCACCTGCACCAGGGTAAACCTCCGCCTACCCCACTCCTGCTTTACAGGTGAAAATAGAGCAACAGGACCGCTAGTCTGTGACTTTATTTTCTGCTGTGTTTTACTTGCATCTATTTGAAAGACTGAGTGTAAACACAAAAAAAAATTATTTTATGTGCTGGAATGAGCAGAAAATAGGTTTAAATGTTAAACTAATTTATTCCAGTCAGAGAATGGTGCATATAATTAAATTTTTGCTTGATGCATAAAGTTAAAAGATTAAAACGGATAAAACAAGTTTTAAAAAGAGACTTTTCCATTTGATTACATTTATATGATGGATTATGCAGAAAAAGTAGAATTGGGCTGAAAGATCTATCACTTTATCACCTATTCAGGTTGTAAATCATGTTTTTAAAAAGTAACTAAGTAACTAAGTAACTAAGTAATTAATTACTTTTGAAAATAAGTAATCAGTAAAGTAACAGGATTACTTTTTGGGGGAAGTAATCAGTAATTAGTTACTGATTACTTTTTTCAAGTAACTTGACCAACACTGGTCCTGAGGGCGGGTTGCCTGCTCCCATGTTGCTGGTTATTGTGGCCGTGATGCTGCAGGAGCTGCAGACTGTGAGGAGCTCACTTGATGTGATGGAAAGTCTCTGATGCTAACCAGCAGGTTAGTGTGTTTCTAACCTGCTGAGGAGATGCTCAGGTGTTTCCTACCTGTGCAGCTGCTTGTTTCCTGTTTCCTGCTCACAGACGTCTGCTGCAAACAGCCGTCTGACATGAGGATGAACTCAGAACTCAGAGTTGCATGTTCGTGTGCGCGTGTGTGTGCGTGTGTGTGCGCACTCCTAGCTCCTGATTGGCTGACGGTGAGGGCTGTTTTGTTGCTCTGAATCACCACACAGACAGCTTCATAAAGTCTCCCAGCATGCATTGCGAGGGAGAAATAAATCTTACCGGGGTGGTGGTCAGTATAAGATGTGTGATCATCATGGAAACAGTTACCTGGGATACTGCAACTTCCTGTGAAAGCTGCACTGGTTTCACGTCCCTACTTGCTGCTGTTTCAAGACAGAAACAAAGAGCTGAGCTGCAGCTTAAACACACGTTCAATGCCACATGTTAAACCAACATGCTAAAAACATGCACATGAAAGAATACAGAAGCAACACAGGAGCCCTGAGAAACCCCACAGCTAGCTGCTATAACACAGTTAGAATGATTGTTGTCACATGTTGTTTTGCTTTTTTGCTGTATTTTGTAACCAGACATGTCCCAGTGTTAAACATTTGCAGGACCAAATCTGTCAAAGTTATCACAGTGATAAAGCTGCGGCTCTGTAAAGGAGAAAGGACCGAGAACACCAACCGTTATAACTGCAGTAAAGGTGGATGGTGGTCTCCACAGAGGGGGGACCCATCACATCAGCAATCAGCCGCCTGTAACGCAGTCTTCAGACCTCCTCTCAGGTGGTTCGACACCAACTCACAGTGTTGTGGCCATTTTTGTTGAATGTTTATAAAACGCAATTTGTATTCATTTTCGGTTTTTTTCTTTAAAGTTGTAAGAATATGCTGACCTAGTTTTGTTATGTAACTTTGTAATTCATTTTATTGGAAAAGTTTTTGGAAAGTGATTGGTTTATTGGCTTATGGACCCTCCCATTAATCAGGGGATTAAGAGCACCCTGGAGGGGTGTGGTAAAGATGGTTTTTTGTTTGCCAAATGTCTGATGGGAAGACGGGAGGGTTAGAAAATGATTTTTTGACCACTTTTGAAGTTGTTAAAGCAAATTGAGTTAACTTTCGTTTAATTTTAAGTTTTAAGAAGTTATTTGGCTGATTTTTGTTTATAATTTTCCACGAAATAATAATAATAATAATATGATTTTTAAACAATGGAGTCAGAAGTGCGTTCTAAAACCTCCCGTTGCCACCCACGGCCTTTTCTTGGACTTTTTTGGTGTTTGGAACATAAAAGGCCGTGACACACAGCTTGACCCATAACTCACATGATTACAGGGTGGGTCAGCAACTGTGAGGATGACCCCCGAGAGGACAAGCCTACCAGAGGTCAAAGACCCGAGACACCACATCGTTCTGTCCAGTGAAACATTTGCAAGAACCTCCAAATGCCTTAAACTTAAGAACTTAAGGAGTTGCAGGACCTAGAAGACTAAGAAACCACACAGGTTAAAGTGTTCTCTTCAGTTGAGCTTGATCTGTGAAACATGAACATTATTGCACTCAGCTGTTCACTGATCAGGCTCAACATGAAGGGAAAGCTGACCGGTGTTTGCAGGTCAGGTTATCGTCTGGCTGCTTCAAGGTTCAAACTCCACGAGGAGAGCAGCAGTCACACAGATCATCAGTTCCACCTTCACCATCCATCACATCCATCTCACCTGCAGATACAAGAAGCTAAAGAGGACACGGGAATGACAGATCATGGAATCAGGTGAGAACATCATCGTCACCTCAGGTTTCAGAGGTTCGCACGGTGATGTTTGGAAAAATATGAACACGACCTTTAAATCAGTTACAAATATAAAACCTAAATGTCTGATCAGATTTACTCCAAACACAAGGAAAAGGTGAGAAACAGTGGCGCCTCCAGCGCTGAAAACCTGAACATAAAGAACGAGTGTGAAGACGGCGCGCTGAAACATCTGTTTTCAGTTAAGTTTGATTCCAGCTGTTTGTTTCCCTCCGAGCTCAATCAGCTCCTCTTTACCTGCTGCAGGTGTTTTAGTGCTGATGGCCTGCGCGTCCCACTCACCTCTGCCACGAACTCCAAACAGAATCAGCTTCTGATTGGCCAGACCGCAGAACAGTTTTCCACTTCCTGCGTGCGTGTGTGTTTCAGAGATCGGCCGCGTGAGGAAGGACATGTACACGGACACGCTGAACGGATCGGAGAAGAGCGGCGAGCTGCCGGACGCTGTCGGCCCAACGGTGCAGCTGCAGGAGAAACTCTACGTCCCCGTGAAGGAGCATCCCGACGTACGTCTGTGTGTGTGGATTTAGTGACATCATCGTGACGCACCAATAATAATTCATTTCCTGTGTTTCCATCAGTGTTGCTCTGTTTTAAAGTTTTACGACTCAGTAGATTCATTCTAACTATTTATGGCTATTTCTAAAAGAGGATTGGCTGATTAGTGCTTAGGTTGTCATGGTAACAGGCTGACCTGTGTGTGTATGTCAGTTTAACTTTGTGGGGAGGATTCTGGGCCCTCGCGGTCTGACAGCGAAGCAGCTGGAGGCTGAAACTGGATGTAAGATCATGGTGAGAGGAAGAGGCTCTATGAGAGACAAGAAGAAGGTAACGTGCACACGCACACACGCGCGCACACAGCATGTCAGGTATTCATATCTTGTGGGGACATGTAATTAACACAATGCGTTCCTTAGCCCCTAACCATGAAAAATGAATGCCTAACCTTGAGCCTAAGCCCTAGCTATCACCCTGACACTAAAACCACATTTAGTCTCAAACACGCCTTCAGACTTGTGGGGACCAGGATTTTGGTCCCCATAAGTGTAGTAAACTTCCAATTTTTGGTCCCCACAAAGATATGAATACACGCTCATATGCACGCACACAGAAGGCATAAGATGAAATTTTTCTTTTTATATTTCAAATATTTGATTTTCTTGGTTTAATCAAAGCAGTGACGTAAAAAGTGAAAATGCCTGACGCTGAAACACAGTCAGAGGTCAGTCAGCAGATTTTCATTTAAAGAACAACACATATGAAAATACACAGGGCTGATCCAGAGACAGAACACGTGAGCCTGAGCATCACTCAGATGTGTTTCAACATTTAAAACGAATGAAGAGCCTTCTCTTTGTTTGAGAAGCTCAAAGAGTGAGAACGTGCACGGCTGCTGAGGTATGACACATTTCCTTATCACAGAGAGTGTGTTCTTATGAATTTTATTCCAGATGTTAGGGTTAACTCTGCATTGTGCTTGTGTTTTATTGTGCGTTTTCTGAAGGACTTTGTAACATTCGGTTTGATGTGTGCACAGAGGAGATCAGTCAGAATCAGTAGAATTAGGTCGCTCAGTGAAGTGACCGCTTATCGTTGTGAATCTGCAGGTTCTGAGTGAATCAACGAACGCTGAGCTGCGTCTTTCCTTTTACTTCTATCCTATCACAGCGAATGTCCACTCAACCCGAAACAGATACCTGCAGAAGAACATGCAGGATCCAGCCTGAGCTCAGTGGACCAAACCAGTTTGAGCAGGGTCTTTCTTCATGCAGGTGCAGACTAATGTGGGATGGGCCTGATTGGAGAAATAGTTCATGTCCAAAACAGGAAGTATCTGTGGCTCCAACGACGCCCGAAAATCTGTCGCTGTCTCAGATGGATGGTCTGTCCCTAAAACTGAGACTTTCACTGATTAGGGTTCAGTTTGAAAACTATAAAAATAAAGTCACACATCCTTCCCAAAAAGCTCTTAAACTCTTCTGTTGCTTGAACTTCAAACTGAAGCCAAAATCTCAGCTTGCATTCTGAACTTTATAAAGTTTCATTCTGCTTTGGCAGAAAGGACAGGACATTTTGGGTTAGGGTTAGGTCCTGTCAGACTGAAGAAAGACTTATGACATGAATTTGTCTTTAGCTTGGGATTTTAAATACAACTCCGAACAGGATGTTGCTTCATGCAGCCGTGTGTCAGAAAGTTTGTCTGCCAACTTTCAGGAAGAGCTGAGACTCTAAAATAAGAGCTGACGAGCTGCTTCCTGTGAAAGCTCTGAGTCTGCAGAAGCAGCCGAGTCACACGGTCTCCTCAGGATTAAGACTCTCTGAATGATTCACCGTGAAGAAACTATTTCAGACATTTCAGGTCAAACTGCTGAAAAAACATGCGTGTTTGTGTTTCTGCGTGTGTGACGCTGACAAGGTTAGCCACCTGCTACGCTAACAGAGGTACATGAGACAGGCGTAGCAACAGTTCAACACAAGCCAGATGGAGCTAGAGGAGAGGGAGGACAATGAATGAGGGGGGTGTTGGTTTTGCACTGATGTCGTGCTGAAACTCATACAGTTTTTGTTAAAACCACTCATCTGTGCAAGAAAACGATCATCCAATCATCTGCCGATCCTCTGCTAACTCAGCAGACTTCCTGCTAACACGCTAACAGGCTGAACGCCAGCAGAAGATCGCAATATATAGCATGCTGTAGGTATTACAGGTACTGTGCTGCAGTGGTTTGTGTCATATCTATCTAACAGACTCAATTTGTTCGTATAAATGGAGAGTCTACTTCACACACTGAGGTTAATTATGGAGTTCCACAGGGTTCGGTGCTAGGACCAATTCTGTTTACATTATACATGCTTCCCTTAGGCAGCATCATTAGGAGACATAGCATACATTTACACTGCTATGCAGATGACACCCAGCTCTATCTGTCCATGAAGCCAGATAACACACACCAATGAGTTAAAAAGTGTAACCAATTAGTTAAATTTTGACCAGGACATGTCCTTCAACGCACATATTAAACAAATATGTAAGACTGCTTTCTTCCATTTGCGCAACATCTCTAAAGTTAGAAATATCCTGTCTCAGAGTGACGCTGAAAAACTAGTTCATGCATTTATTACTTCCAGGCTGGACGGATGTCATTCATTATTATCAGGAAGTCCTAAAAACTCCCTGAAAAGCCTTCAGTTAATCTCAGTTTTTTTAACCTTATAATATAAAGTACCTTGAGGTGACTGTTGTTGTGATCTGGTGGCTTACTTACAGTTCCTAGAGTATTTAAAAGTAGAATGGGACACAGAGCCTTTAGCTTTGAGGCCCCTCTTCTGAGGACCACAGACAGTGAATGTAAAAACAAACTGTAACTCCCTGGATGCATTTCACCAAAGTCAGTCAATTGTGAACACCAGACAGCATGTGAATATATACTACTTGTCTCTGTCTTCACTCATGTCTCCACCTGCAGGAAGACCAGAACCGAGGGAAGCCAAACTGGGAGCACCTGAACGAGGACCTTCATGTCCTCATCACGGTGGAAGACGCCCAGAACCGAGCCGACATCAAACTCAAACGAGCTGTAGATGAAGTCACCAAGCTGCTCGTACCTGCTGTGAGTCCCCTGACCTCTGACCTGTGTGTGTTTTTGTGAGGACAAAGGAAGTTCTACATATCCAGGCTTTCTTCAAGTTCGCTGGCTCGATGAACTCTAAAACTTGCTAATTATCAACTTTTTCTGTTAAGCCGGGATCTCTATTAGCGCCAGGTGCTCTGACCAGAGACATTAAAGGTCTATGATGATGATGAAACCTGTAAAGAGGTGAACCCCTCAGAGGTGGAGCAGCAGAAACTGGTTAATCCGCTGATTTGTGACAGAGAGGTGTGAAATAAAGGTTTGAATGGCAGGAAGGATGTTGCTCTGAGCGCGCTCAGCGCTGCTGTTTGTTTCCTAGGTGACAGCTTCACATCACAGCTGTGAAACATGACAGCTTCCTGTCCCACAGCCTGATGAAGGGCACGTGAGATCAGATCAGAGGGGACGAATGTGATTGGTTGAAAAGGCGTTCGTGTTTCATGATCACATGAACACTTGATCACATGAAAGGTAAATGGCCTGTATTTGTTTAGCGCTTTACTAGTCCCTAAGGACCCCAAAGCGCTTTACACATCCAGTCATCCACCCATTCACACACTGGTGATGGCAGCTACATTGTAGCCACAGCCACCCTGGGGCGCACTGACAGAGACGAGGCTGCCGGACACTGGCGCCACCGGGCCCTCTGACCACCAGTAGGCAACGGGTGAAGTGTCTTGCCCAAGGACACAACGACCGCGACTGTCCAAGCCGGGGCTCGAACCAGCAACCTTCCGATTACAAGGCGAACTCCCAACGCTTGAGCCACGATCACCCCATGAACACGTGCACTTTCAATCTGATCTGCTGGAGCTTCTTCGTTCATTGCTTTCAGGAACATGCTGCACACAGAGAATCTCTCACTCTGAAAACATGCTGCATTAAATGACTGATGACTGAGAACCTTCACAGACATGCTGCATTAAAGAATCAGAGGAAACTCTGAGCCTCACCTGGTAATGCTCAGCATCAGTCACCATGGTGATTCGGCAGGTAAACGGACTCGGGTCGCTGACATCAACCTCACTTTGTGGTTTCAGCCCTTGGGCTTTAACCTTCATGTTCATGTTAGAATCACTTCTAGATTTAGGAGTGTGTGTGTGTGTGTGTGTGTGTGTGTGTGTGAGAGAGAGAGACAGGAAGTGCAGTGATTCTGCTGATCTTCACTTCCTCCACTCTCACTTCCTTGATTTGTGCAGAGGCAGGAAGAAAAAAACTAGGAAGTGAGTCTGGGCACCTGATGATTCTCTTTGTGTGTGTGTGTGTGTGTGTGTGTGTGTGTGTGTGTGTGTGTGTGTGTGTGTGTGTTTGTGTGTTTTCTAACAGGAAGTTGGAGGGAGGCATTGAAGTTAGTTTCATGTTGCAGAGACACAAAGTCAGTTTGTAGTTGGACTGAAGAAAATGAAAGATGTTAACTGACGAGCTGATTGTCTAACGAGCTCGTGGCAGGTGTGTCGTGTGTGTTTGATGTTGTGTTGTGTTTCCTCTCAGGAATCGGTAGAAATAATCGCCGCTGTGTGGTGGACAGCAGCGCCCCATGTGGTCTGCACAGCCCTAAGCAGGCTGGTTACTGAGCATGCTCATAGGATACTGTAACCATCATGAGTTCAAGTCATCGTAATTTGACAAAAGTTTATTTCTGGGACTTGAATGGTCTCTAGCATATCGAGACTATCTCTCCACACCGTTATATATTCCATATATACGGGGTACGAACCCCCTTGGTCGTGGGGCGTTGATAATTCTTTAAGACACTCCAGCTTGCCTGGCCACGCCCCACAGCTCACGTATAAAACAGCTGTGCAGACGTGACATGACTGTTTGACGTGATTGTTTGATCTCCACTTGTGTCGTGCGTGTGAGTGACTTTTCTTCGAGAGTGCTGTGTGTGTGTGCATCCGTCAGGAGCCTGTTTCGGCAGCCTCCCTGGGTGCTAGCCTCTCCCCTGCCCTTTCCCTTAGCTTGGTCTCCCTTAGCTGGTTTCCCTCAGCCGTGGCTCCCCTTAGCTTGGTTCCCCTTTATCTTTCCCTCGGCCCCGGTTTCCCCTAGTTGGTCTCCTGTGGCCCGGTTCCTTTGCCGATCGAGCTGGCGTCTGTGTGTGTGGTGTCTTGCCCGTGTTCCCTCGGCATCTTGCCCGCCTTGCAGGCTTCACGGCGCTGGGACCTCGCTGTGCTACGGCCGGCGAGTGAGCATTCTCTGGTCTGTTAGCCTGTCTGGCGTTGCCCGTAGCTTGGGTGCAGCCAGCAAGACTCGGCTCGTTGCTCGACTACAGTGGGAAGGATGTCAGATTTCCAAGCATACGCTTTCACCTGTCACCTGTCACCCACCTGTCCCTGGGCTGCCCCCTGCTGGTCCCCAGGCACAGTGTTGGGCAAACTGGGTCCCTTCAGCTCTTAATTAGAGCATGCCGGGTGTGGGAACTAGCCTTTCCTGAGGTCCCATCTAGTAGAGCGAACCTCAAGGTTGATGATGTCACGCAGCCACAGCGCCTCCTATCTCAGGTGCCGCTGCTGCCTGATTGGTCTGGTTGCAGGCAGTGAGTGTGCTGCATCCCAGCATTTGTGGTCCCCTGCCCGCAGATGGTTGCTGCCATGTGTACCTTGTCAGTGGTCCATTGGCACCTTCATTCTCGGCGGTTCGGTTGCACTGTCTCCTCGCGGGGTGTCTTACAGAGTTACCCCGTAAATACGGAATATGTAACAGTCTGCAGAGATAGTCCCCATATACTAGGGAACGTACGGTTACTGTGTAATCTTGGTTCTCTTAGTGAGAGTCTCTCTCCACCATCAGGCCGCTCGGAGACACGTTCCAATCAAACTATCACCGGTGTCACGTCTGCACATCTGTTTTATACGTGAGCTGTGGGGTGTGGCCGGGCGAGCCGGATTGTCTTAATCCACACGCCACGACCAAGTGGGGTCATACCCCGTACATATGGAATAAGTAACGGTGTGGAGAGAACCCAGGTTATACAGTAACCGTACGATCTTTTGTGATCATTTACTGATGTTTGGATATTTTACAGATTGTTTTATACAACATGAATCTTTCTGTAGTGGCTGATTTCAGATTCTTTTTAAATGTATTTTACAGTTTTTGATACTTTTTAATACATCTGATACTTTCAGGCTGAATGAAATTCTGTGTGAACTTAAGCTGCTGTGTGTGTCGGTTCTGCATGTTCTCACAGCACACGCGTGTCTGAAAGTCGTGTCTGTGTTTCAGGCAGAGGGCGAGGACAGTCTGAAGAAGATGCAGCTGATGGAGTTGGCCATCCTGAACGGGACGTACAGAGACGCCAGCATCAAAACCTGTAAGAGACAGACTGGCCAATCAGACACAGTCATTTTAAACATGAATCATTTGTACCAAATTTATTGGTTAAAATGAAAAACATGAAGCATGCAGTGTTTTAGATGCCATTCACACCGTTTGATTCAGATTTTCATTTTGTCTTTTTACAGCAAGCATACTAAAACTCCTCCCCTTTTTATAAACCCTCCCCTTTCCTGTTACCCATACCCAGCATCCCTCGCCTTTTCTTTCGCAGCATCTAGCGTCTCGCAACAGGCTTCTCGTGTCCTCTCAGGCCCCGCCCCCATACTGGCACCGCCCACTGCCCTGCGTACACCCGCCCCCACAGGCCCCACTCTCATGCCTCTGATTCGTCAGATCCAGACAGTGTTGCCCAATGGAACACCGGCACTGATGGCAGGGGTGGGGCCTGAGTCTGGCCTGATCTACACGACGCCATACGATTACCCGTACGCTCTGGCGGCACCAGCGTCCATCTTGGAGTACCCGCTGGACTCTGGGGGGGTGTTGGGTAAGCCCGCCCCCCCCTGTTCCTGTGAATGCTCTCCCACCCCTCACCACCACACTCATGGCCAGTGGAGCCCTGCCCCTACACTGGTCCTCCGACACGCCTCCTGAGAGACAAAACAAACAAACGATCAAACAAACACACACACGGCCTTGTGCCTCCTGCTGGACGGATGAGGTCGTCATTGCTCCATCATTATCTGCCGTTTGATTGGCTGAAAATGTTTGAACTGACTTCCAGCACTGAAAACACATTGAAAACACGCCTGTGAACTGAAAACACGCCTCCACTTGCAGACGCTTTCAGGTCGATGCAAACACGCTGATTTTTGGAGAGGAAGTAAAAGTTGATTCAAGTGATTTGAAAATTTGTAATCTTCAGGAAATAAAATTTCAGAGAAAAGTATTAGAAAGGTTTAAATATCAGAATAATGAGGACTTTGGTATTGTGAGAGGAAGAGCTAAATTTACACATCCAAGCATGAAATATTACTTTGGCCTTTATGAGCCACAGTAACCAATCAAAGTGAAGCACTCAAAGGGGTGTCGCCTTTGTGATGATGTCACAGTTCAGACTCGTCCTGAAAGCCTCTCAGATCTCATCTGGAGTGAAATTGTCTCCCAGTGTGTGCCTTAATGCAAGTTTCTTATTGTTTTCATCACTGACTAACGATGATGTCATGACGTACCTGTTCTGTCACGATGGACAGGTTTGTCCCTGTCCTCCAAGGGCTGATGGGGCTAAACTTCTGCTTAGCCCCGCCCTTCTGGCTGCACGCCTACCTTTCCCACGCCACAGATTCGGTTAGAGATTCACTTTGATCTGAAGCTATGTTTGTTACAGCCGTAATGCAAACACACCTGAAAGGAAGGGTCAGAGCTTTAAAAACTAAATGATTGATAAAACCGTGCCTTAACCAAACACAGACACAGCCGTGGCCGATCAAAGCTTAGATTTTTTTTAATTAAAATTTCAGGAATAACTCATCACACAGCCAGAACAAGCGTGGAGTCGTGTTTTATTTGGACTCAGTCTATAATTAAACAAAACTGTTTACAACGCCCCCTGCTTCAGGCTGTGGACGCTTTATGTCAATGAACACAGAGTTAAACGTGATCCGAGAAAACCAGCCCAGCAAGAAACCAGTAAGAAAACAGGTGGCTTCTGGGAAACGCAGTCCTGATGTGTGACAGTGGCACAGCTGTTCACCTTTGGGCAGAACAGACAGCGCCGTGCTTTTGAAGACTTTACGGATCCTCTGAGGTTAATGAAGAATAACGGACTGTCTTTGAGTGAATTTTTTAACAAACCAACTTTGATCTGGGTTTCAGTTCATGTCAGACTTTAAGTTAAGCTAGGGTAAGGCCTGGAAAACTACAGATGTCTGTGGGTTTATTTTACGTTTTCTTCCATTTCATATGTTACTTTAAACATGTTACAGTGTGGATAGATGACAGAGCTAACAGTCCTATAGCTAAGTTAGGTGTGACTCTAGAGGAGACAGTAAACAGGAAGCTTTCAATTAAAGTTCTT
The DNA here is from genome assembly GCF_051167445.1 of Perissodus microlepis. NCBI lineage: Eukaryota > Metazoa > Chordata > Actinopteri > Cichliformes > Cichlidae > Perissodus > Perissodus microlepis. The sequence continues at coordinate 1,371,935 of NC_140473.1, read as the reverse complement.
GCTATGACGTTTGCTAACAGAACTTACCTCTGTGCAGATCTACGTCTGAAACATCAATGACTTTGCTCATGACTGATTTAATGCTGAACTTTGACCTCAGAGATGAGTGGTGATGTGACCAAAGCCCTGGAGGTTACTGACAGATTTATCAAATATTCTGGGATCACTATGTGATTAAAACACGGCAACCAGGTGTTTTTGCTGACGGTCAGTGTAGAGCTAAAGTCTACGCTGTTGTTTCTCAAGACATAAATGTGAACATTTTTGATTTTCTCTCTCCAAAAAACAGCAAAAGATCAAAAATAAATAATGATTTTTTTTTTAAGTTGTATTATATTTCTTGAAAAAACAAAAGTCCTCATGGTAAAACATTGCTAAAATATTAGCAGCTGTTGACCAATCAGGCCGCTAAATTAAATCAGCTAATCAGAGTCCCAGCTTCACTGTGAGGTCACTGCCCGTCAGAAATCAGAAACATGATTTTACTCTGTGAACTTGCAAAGATCAGAAACCTGTTGTCTGCCGAGGGTTTGGTACTAAAACAATAAAACTGTAATCTGTAGTTGGAAAGTAATCAATAGGTAACACTGACGCAACTAATGAAACAAATCCAATGAAATTGCACAGAAACCTGGCGTAAACCCAACCGGCACATTAACCGAGTTCATGGTCCGAACACTCAGACGTGAACTTTTATTCGCACTCGAGGATCTCTCACAGGATGTCACGTTTTCCTTTAAAACTCGGACTTTGGTTAAAGAGATGAGCTGCAGGGTGAAAGACGTACAGAAAGACTTTTACCTGAAAGGACCGAACTTAAAGGATCGTCCACGTGCAGTACCACGAGGTGATCACAAGACCTTTCTCATCATGGTGTCTCCCTGGTGAAAACAGTTCGCGGTAAAACTCAACACTGAGAGATGTTGTAGACTTCACACATCAGGCTGTGATGGCCTCTCGCCTTGCTTCTCTTCATCGCAAACACCGACAGGAACAGCTCGGCAAGCGTCTTCAGAGTGAGGGACGGGAGTCCACCCTTCTCTGGATCGAGAAAATGTCGTTTCATTTTGTTCTCATTTATACAAAGATCAGAACACAAACTTCCTCTTCCTAGAAGATTTAACACGGAGGACTGTGGAGGTCCAGGAGACCTTCAGGAAGTGCTTGAGCCGACAGTGATTTTACACCTCTGACATTAATGCGTGTTTCATGTCGGAATTATTTTTCAGACTGGATGTAAACGCGGTCGGTTCAGATATTCGCTCGCTCTGTTCGCTCAGAAGCTCAACAGCATCAGCACTGAAGCTCAGAAAGAACCAGCTCATTTAAAGAGTCCTTTATTGCTCAACCACTCAGTCTTGGTTGTTCGTTGAGATGTTGAAGGAGGAAATTGGCCCTAAATTGGTTCAGGTAGTGTGTACAGGTTGCAGCGTGGTGTTAAATGAACATATACCTTTCCCTTCATTCAGAAAAAAATTGACCTTTCTGATCTGTTTAAGTTAAACATGAGGACGTTTGTGAGCGATTCCAAACTTTGAGCGTTAGCATTGGTCTGCAGCGGGTTGCATTCAGGTGTAACCAGTAAACCAGAGTGTTTGCTGGTGTCTGGCTGTGATGGTGGAGGTCAGGTGAGGGACAGGTGTTCCTAATGAGATTTTAATCTGTATCTGTCTGATCTCTGGAACAGACCTCCTCCTCTTCCTGTGTCAGTACAGCAGATGTTCAAACCTCAGAGAAGATTTGAAGAGAAAAATGTTCGACTTGATGAATGCATCTGACCATTTCAGACACTGTCGTGTCTTACTGTCTTTTTATTTCTATTATTTTAGTTTTATCGCAAAGAGAGAGTAGCTTTTATGTATAAAAGTATACAAATATATATGTGAGATGTAAAGAGCAGAAGTGTTTATGAAATGTGAATCTTTGCAAAGAGATGCAATAGAAGTAAAAATCTGTAGCAGCTTTTTGAATTTATGATAAAGACAGGGCCTCCTGTTTAGGTGCATGTTTCTATGGATGCTCACGTGTTTCAGCACCACTAGCATCAAACCTGCTGTTAGGAAAATGTAGCATTGCTTCATGACTTTCATGTTTGTTCTAAACAGAAATGATTCATTTTAAAAAAAGAAATAAAAGTTTTACAGAGTAAAAAATGACTCAGAATTTCTTTCATTTCTGCAGGAAGTGAACATCGTAAGTCTTCTCATATTAACCTGTAGCCTACTAAACCTGCTTTGGCTCTGCTTTAGCTCCTGCCTCATCTGGAAACCGGTCTTATTTCACTCAGACTGCTACAGCTCAGTTGGTCCACATCATCAGGAACACTCTCAGGCTTTGTATCGGAGCAGATTTGAGTCACTTTTCAAAATAATGCTTCTTTAGGTGATCTTGAACCTCAGTGAAGCTACTCACTTCATGCCTACCTTTTTCTGAATGAACAGTTTCAGGAAGCCTGCCGAGGGGCAGCGCCCACGGCTTTTGATGAGTCCTCCTGTCATGTTTCTGGCTGTCTGAGAGTTTAGAGTGTCTGAAGCTGAGCTTTTACCTCTCAGAAACCTTTACCCCACCCTTATAATGGATTGAAGAAATAACCCTGACCCTATGAGTTAATTCAGCTAAAATTTAGTCAGGGTTAAATAATTTGAACAAACTCCATGTAGGGTTAGTTTCCCCAATAATCATGCAGAAAGTTAAAGTTGTGCTTCTTTAAATGAGACCTCAGGTGGTGAGACTAGGGGCCAGAATATCATCCAATCCGGTCCCACACAGGGACAGGGCTGTGTGCTCAGTTCGGCTCTTTTCACTCTTTTACCAACAGCACAGCTATCCACTCCTCAAACACGGTTCTGAAGTTTGCAGGCGACACCACAGTAGTGTGTCTCATGACAAACCATGTACAGAGAGGAGATCCCAGTGCTGTTTATTGAACAATCTGATTTGATTTGATTGATTAGCATTCAAATATCTCAGTGAATACAGAATAAAGATTACCACAAAGCAAGAAAGCACGAGACAAGGATAATCAAAAGGTATTGGCTGAAGCATTTGCTTATTACGCCAACCCTTTTAACAAAAGATCTTTTTGCTTGCAGCTCCTGTACACAGGGCTCGAAGCAAAGAATAAAACAAAGCAAAGCAAAAACAAACAAACAAACAAACTTTCCACCTTAGATAAGTAACTACATCAAAGCAAAACAATGAAGAGTGTCAGTATTATTATTTTTGCTCTTTTCATTCTTGATTTATATATTTTTCTAATAAACAAGGAAAATGAACTCCACCTTTTTAAATCACTGTCATAACTATTCCACAGGTTAACTCCTCTAACAGAAACACATCTCTGCTTTATATTTGTCCTTATCTTTTTTTTTTTTTTAAAGAAATCTGTTCCCCTTAAGTCATATTGAAACTCTGACTTTAAACAGCTTCTGAGTACTGCAGCAAAGCAAGTTAATTTGTGCTTTATACATTATCTGTGCCATTTTATATTCAACTAAATCAGAACATTTCAGGATATTCAGATTAATAAACAAAATGTTAGTTGGTTCTATATAGTTTGATTGATTTATACTTCTTATAGCTCTTTTTTGTAACTTGAAAATAGGAAGAGTATTTGTTTTATATGCATTACCCCATATCTCCAGACAGTAAGTCATATATGGAAGCAACAGAGTACAATAAAGTGTGTATAATGATTTTTTATTCAGGACATGCTTTGTTTTATAGAGAATAGCAATGGTTTTTGACATTTTTGTTTTCACATGGTTTGTATGAGACTTCCAACTCAGCTTATCATCAATTATCACTCCAAGAAATTTATTTTTGTACACTCTTTCAATTTCAATTCCATTAACCCTGATTTTAGATACATTTTTCATTTGTCTAGTGCCAAAAATAATCAATTTGTTTTCTTTATATTTAATGATAACTTATTTACATCAAACCAGTTTTTTAATATATTTAACTCCTTTTCCGCTGTAGTCAGAAGCTGTTCTAGGTTTTTACCTGAGCAGTACAGAGTGGTATCGTCAGCAAACAATACACATTTTAACAGTTTGGAAATGCTACATATGTCATTTATATATAATATGAATAATTTAGGGCCCAGCACAGAGCCCTGAGGAACCCCACAAGTTACCTTCAACTGCTTAGATTTTACATTATTGATTTCGACATATTGATATCTGTCATCCAGGTAACCTTTCATCCACTTGTATGCTAACCCTCTTATGCCATATCTCTCTAGTTTATTCATTAATATAGAATGATCAATTGTATCAAACGCCTTTTTTAAGTCTATAAAAACACCAACAGTATATTCCTTATTATCTATAGCATTAGATATCCCTTCTACAAGTTCCATCACTGCCATCGAAGTGGACCTTTTTGCTCTAAAGCCATATTGGTTATCACTTAGGAGATTATGCTTCTCCATATATTTATCAAGTCTATTAACAAATAACGTTTCTAAAATTTTTGAGAACTGTGGGAGCAGTGATATTGGCCTATAATTGGTAAACTGACATCTCTCTCCGTTTTTATGGATTGGAATAACTTTTGCTATTTTCATTTGTGAGGGAAACACACCAGTTCGAAAGGACAGATTACAAATGTATGCGAAAGGTTGCACTATATATTCTATAATACTTTTAACTAATATCATGTCAATACCAAAACAGTCAGTGGACTTTTTATTTTTAAATGTCTTCACAATGTTAATTATTTCTCTATGAGTTACAGCACCAATAAACATGGAGGACACATTCTGAGTAATATGTTTATTTAGGTCGTTATTATTTCTTGACTCTGGAATTTCTTTTGCTAAATTAAAGCCAACATTTACAAAGAAATCATTAAATTCATTTGCAATGTCTTTAGTTTTATCAAGCACAATATCTTTATCTTTTTTAAAATAATCTGGATAATTCTTATTTTTTGAGCCCTTTTTGATTATACTATTTAATATCCTCCATGTTTCCTGTGTGTTACTTCTACTTTACTCCAATAATTTGTGGTAATATTCATTCTTACTTGTTCTTATAATATTTACTAATCTATTTTTATATAACTTGTACTTTATTTCAGCATCTTTTGTCCTCTGTTTTATGAATCTCTTATATAGATTATTTTTCTTTTTACATGCATCTTCTATCCCCTTTGTGATCCATGGCTTATTTGATCTGTGATGCTTTCTAGTGATTTTCATTAAAGGACAATGTTTTTCATATAGTGAAATTACAGTTGATAGGAATGCATCATATGCACTATTTGAATCTTCATTTGCAAAAACCTCATTCCAATTGTGTTCCTTTAAGTCCACCTGGAGGGCAGCAATGGCTCTTGTTGTTCTATGTCGTATCATATCAAATGTTTGATTCTTTTGTTTAGTTTTAATCCCAAAATAATTTTGGAAAATTGCAAAAACAGGAAGATGATCGCTTATATCAGTTATAAGAAGTCCACCTACTATTTCATGGTCAATTTTATTTGTGAATATATTATCTATCAGTGTAGCTGTATCAATTGTTATTCTACTTGGTTTTATAATTACAGGGAAAAGGGAGTTACTATACATTGTACTGATGAAATCTGTTGCTTTCTGATGTCGATTTGGGTTTAGCAAATCTATATTAAAATCACAAATTATTTGCACTTTTTTATCATTTAGGTTGCTAAACATAGCAAGTTTTTCATTGAATGTCTCAAGGCATGATCCTGGTGTCCTATAGATGCAACCTATTATTATATTGTTAGCTTTTTCAACATGGATTTCAATAGTAACACATTCCAATACGTCATCTATGGTGCTTGACATACATTCAATCAGACTACATTTCAAAACTTTATCTACATATAAAGCAACACCGCCTCCTTTTTAATTCACCCTGTTCATTGTAAATAATTCGTATCCTTCCAGTCCCATTTCACTAACTTTCTCATTATCGAGCCATGTTTCTGATATTGCAATTATATTAAACTTTTTTAACTTACTTAAACATTCTGTAATTTTAGAAAAAAATCTATACAGGCTTCTACTATTGAAATGTATGACCGACAATACATTTGCCATTTTAATATTCATATTTAATTGGTCATCTGTATAGTACTCACAAGTACTATTGTTGTTATTGTAGAAGTGGGTATCTGGGTCAATGTTACTTTCAGGGTCATGCATGTTGTGCTCTGCATAGTTAAACGTTTTGAAGTTCGTTTTCTCAGAGTGTGGCAAAATAACCACCTTGACAGTCCTTTTCATGATCAAATTCTTCCTCTTCAATATCTCTGAATGGAAACCTATAATCTGTGTCCAAACTTGTCATTTATGTGTTTTTGTTTTTGTTGTTTCCATTGTTTTTTGAGCCGTAAGGCCAGAAACACTTTCCATACCCACTGTTCATTATCCAATCGTCACTTTTCCAATAGATTCCATAGCAGATTCCTGATTTTTTATATTGCTCTAAGTCTTTGAGTTCTCTTATCATCACAACTTTCGCTTCTTCGGGATTGCCATTTAGTCTTATCATTACTTTGCAGTTCCTCGTCCATGTCGCTTGTATCTTATTTTGTTTTCTCAGGCTGCGTGCCTGTCTTGCAATTTCAGCAGTCTTTTTTGTTAAATGTTCATTTAAATACACACCGGTCCCTTTTTAGCTTCCTACCCTGTTTCAGTTTTTGTTTTACTGTCTTTTCTGGGGAGCGTGTGGCATGCTGCAATATGATGGCTCTGAATACTTACATTCTTCGTTTGAAGGAATTTTATCACTTGCTGTTCAAGCGTTTGCAGCTCCTCTACCGGGGCATCTTCACCGTCTTTACCTCCGCCAGCTGTTACTCTGGCGTAGGTTCGGTGTTGCGTCTCCAGTCCACTTATGACTAAATCATCCATTCTTGTGTATTGTTCAAGGTCCTCGATTCGCCGTTCCAAGTCGACAATCTGGTGCTTAACACCAGCAAGACCAAGTCTTGCATAGTCTTGTAGTCATAGTAGACTACAGGAGGTCCAGGAGGACAGAGCACTCACTTCTCCTTATCCAAGGGGAGGTGGTGGAGTTTGTGGACAACATCAAATTCCTGGGCCTCCACATTACCTCGGGTCTGACCTGGTCACTGAACACCTCGTTTCTGAACAAAGACTCTTCTTACTCAGGAAACTGAATTTCATAGTATAATCTTCAGGGGCTTCATCCGAAGCACACTCTGTTGATTTGCTCACAAATTTATTTTCACAATATTCGCTCACTGTGTCTTTATTAACTAGCTTAGCTCGTAGCCGACTCGTTAGCAGCATGGCCTCTTCACCTGTCCCTCCTGCACTTTCCTGCTCATTGTGTCAGATGTTTAGTTACTCCTCGGCCTCCTTTAGCAGTAGTGATACTTGTAACAAATGTAGCATATTTGCAGCTCTGGAGGCCAGGATTACTGAATTGGAGACTTGGCTTCGCACCCTTCATTCACCCATAGCTAGCCAGGCCCCTGTAGCTGGTGCAGCCGAAGATAGCGTAGGCCCCGCTAGCTGTTCCCCTGCAGACCCCAAGCAGCTGGGGAAAGAGGGCGGCTGGGTGACGGTGAGGAGGAAGCAAAGTCCTAAACAGAAGCCCCAGGTACACCACCAACCTGTTCATGAGTCTAATCGTTTTTCCCCACTCTGCGACACACCCGCCGGGGGTCAAACTCTGGTAATTGGTGATTCTGTTCTCAGACATGTGAAGCTAGAGACACCGGCAACCATAGTCAATTGTCTTCCAGGGGCCAGAGCAGGCGACATTGAAGGAAATTTAAAACTGCTGGCTAAGGGTAAACGTAAATTCAGTAAAATCATAATTCACGTCGGCAGTAATGACACCCGGTTACGCCAATCGGAGGTCACTAAAATCAATATTGAATCGGTGTGTAACTTTGCCAAAACAATGTGGGACTAGCCGCATGTTCTCCTTAAAATGCTGGCTGTCTGTGTCATGGTCCTGGGTCGTGTGACCTAGTGTTGAGTTTTATGTATCTTTTGTATTCATTTATGCTTTAGCTTAGTTCGTCTAGTTAATTTCTAGGGTGCTGTTTAGCCCTTTGTTTCTTAGTTGTTTATGTCATCTCCCTGTACTCAGTCTCCCTGGTTTGTGCTTCTACCTGTCATGCATCATGTCTGCGTGGTTATGTTTAGTTCATGTCATGTCTAATCTCCATGTTTCCTGTTTTACTTTGAAAATCTGTATTCAATGTCAGTGTATTTACTTTCACTTCTCCTGTCCTGTCTTTAGGTTCATGTGTGTCAGCTGTGCTCCCATGTGTGGCCACTTCCCCTGATCATCCCTCATGTGTATTTAGTCTCTGTGTTTCATGCAGTCTGTGTCGCGTCGTCTGTGTTCCCAACCTCCATGTCCTCACGGCCAGTCTTTACAGTCATCATCATGGTCCTCTGAGTCTTCTTAGTTTATCAGTATCTGTTTCCCAGTTTAGTTAAGTTCAGTTTAGTCACGGTGTTTCTGCTTTGTGTGAGACCTGTCATCAGCCATAATAAAGGCTCGCTTTCAGTTTAAGTTTACTCCGGTCTACTCTCTTGTGTTCGCACCTGGGTCCACCACACACACCACCGCATGGTCTGTCTCCTCAGATCGTGACAGTCTGAGTGGTGTCCCAGAAACGATGTGAGCTTCATAGATAATTGGCAAACCTTCTGGAGGAAACCTGGTCTTGTTAGGAGAGACGGCATCCATCCCACTTTGGATGGAGCAGCTCTCATTTCTAGAAATATGGACAAATTTATTAAACCCCCCAAAATATGACTATCCAGAGTTGGGACCAGGAAGCAGAGTTGCAGTCTTACACGCCTCTCTGCAGCTTCTCTCCTCCTGCTACCCCCCCAAAAAACCCATCTCCATAGAGACTGTGTCAGCTCCCAAACAGACAAAAAACAAACTAAAAACCAGCAACAAACAACTTAAACATAAACAATCACAAAGAAAGAACAATACAGTATCCACATCTGAACCAAAGAGTAAAACAGTGAAATGTGGATTATTAAATATTAGGTCTCTCTCCTCCAAGTCTCTGTTAGTACATGACTTAATAATTGATCAACAAATCGATTTACTCTGCCTTACAGAAACCTGGTTGCAGCAGGATGATTATGTTAGTTTAAATGAATCAACACCCCCGAGTCATTCTAACTACCAGAAACCTCGAAGCACAGGCCGAGGGGGAGGTGTGGCAGCAATTTTTCACACCAGCCTATTATTCAACCAAAGACCCAGACAGACTTTTAATTCATTTGAAAGCCTGATGCTTAGCCTCGTCCACCCCAGCTGTAAAACTCAGAAACCAGTCTTACTTGTTATCATCTATCGTCCACCTGGGCCTTACACAGAGTTTCTGTCTGATTTCTCAGACTTTATATCTGATTTAGTTCTGAGCTCAGATAAAATAATTATTGTGGGTGATTTTAACATTCATGTAGATGCTAAAAATGACAGCCTCAACATGGCATTTAATCTGTTATTAGACTCAATTGGCTTCTCTCAAAATGTAAAAGAACCCACCCACCACTTTAATCACACTCTAGATCTTGTTTTAACATATGGCATAGAAACTGAACATTTAATAGTGTTTCCTGAAAACCCTCTCCTGTCTGATCATTTCCTGATAACATTTACATTTACAATAATTGATTACACAGCAGTGGAGAGTAGATTTTATCACAGTAGATGTCTTTCTGAAAGTGCTGTAACTAAGTTTAAGAATATAATCCACCCACTGTTATCATCTTCAATGCCCTGTACCAACACAGAGAAGAGCAGCTATCTGAACGCTGCTCCAGCAGAGGTCGATCATCTTGTTAATAATTTCACCTCCTCACTACGTACGACTCTGGATACTGTAGCTCCTGTGAAAACTAAGGTCTCTAATCAGAAGTACCTGACTCCGTGGTATAATTCTCAAACACGTAGCCTAAAGCAGATGACTCGTAAGCTGGAGAGGAAATGGCGTGTCCCAAATTTAGAGGATCATCATTTAGCCTGGAGAAATAGTTTGCTGCTTTATAAGAAAGCCCTCCGCAAAGCCAGAACATCTTACTATTCATCACTGATTGAAGAAAATAAGAACAACCCCAGGTTTCTCTTCAGCACTGTAGCCAGGCTGACAAACAGTCAGAGCTCTGTTGAGCCAACCATCCCTTTAACGTTAACTGGTAATGACTTCATGAACTTCTTCACAAATAACATTTTTATCATTAGAGAAAAAATGACCAATAATCATCCCACAGATGTAATATTATCTACAGCTACTCTTAGTACCATTGATGTTAAGTTAGACTCTTTCTCTCCAATGTTCTTTCTGAGTTGACTTCAATAATTACTTCCTCCAAACCATCAACGTGTCTTTTAGACCCCATTCCTACAAAACTGCTCAAAGAAGTCCTGCCATTAATTAATTCTTCGATCTTAAATATGATCAACCTATCTCTAATAATCGGCTATGTACCACAGGCCTTCAAGCTGGCTGTAGTTAAACCTTTACTCAAAAAGCATCTCTAGACCCAGCAGTCTTAGCTGGCCAATCTCCAACCTTCCTTTCATATCAAACATCCTTGAAAGAGTAGTTGTCAAACAGCTAACAGATCATCTGCAGAGGAATGGCTTATTGAAGAGTTTCAGTCAGGTTTCAGAGCTCATCACAGCACAGAAACAGCTTTAGTGAAGGTTACAAATGATCTTCTTATGGCCTCTGACAGTGGACTCATCTCTGTGCTTGTCCTGCTAGACCTCAGTGCAGCGTTTGATACTGTCGACCATAATATCCTATTAGAGCGATTAGAACATGCTGTAGGTATTACAGGTACTGTGCTGCAGTGGTTTGTATCATATCTATCTAATAGACTCCAATTTGTGCATGTAAATGGAGAGTCCTCTTCACACACTGAGGTTAATTATGGAGTTCCACAGGGTTCAGTGCTAGGACCAATTCTGTTTACATTATACATGCTTCCCTTAGGCAGCATCATTAGAAGACATAGCATACATTTACACTGCTATGCAGATGACACCCAGCTCTATCTGTCCATGAAGCCAGATAACACACACCAATTAGTTAAACTGCAGGAATGTCTTAAAGACATAAAGACGTGGATGGCCGCTAACTTTCTGCTTCTTAATTCAGATCAAACTGAGGTTATTGTACTCGGCCCTGAAAATCTTAGAAATATGGTATCTAACCAGATTCTTACTCTGGATGGCATTACCTTGGCCTCCAGTAACACTGTGAGGAACCTTGGAGTCATTTTTGACCAGGATATGTCCTTCAACGCACATATTAAACAAATATGTAAGACTGCTTTCTTCCATTTGCGCAACATCTCTAAAATTAGAAATATCCTGTCTCAGAGTGACGCTGAAAAACTTGTTCATGCATTTATTACTTCCAGGCTGGACGACTGCAATTCATTATTATCAGGATGTCCAAAAAACTCACTGAAAAGCCTTCAGCTAATCCAAAATGCTGCAGTAAGAGTCCTGACAGGGACTAGAAAGAGAGAGCAGATTTCTCCTGTATTGGCTTCCCTTCATTGGCTTCCTGTTAAATCCAGAATTCAAAATCCTGCTGCTCACATATAAGGTCTTAAATAATCAGGCCTCATCTTATCTTAATGACCTTGTAGTACCATATCACCCTATTAGAGCACTTCACTCTCGCACTGCAGGCCTACTTGTTGTTCCTAGAGTATTTAAAAGTAGAATGGGAGGCAGAGCCTTCAGTTTTCAGGCCCCTCTTCTGTGGAACCAGCTTCCAGTTTGGATTCGGGAGACAGACACTATCTCTACTTTTAAGATTAGGCTTCAAACTTTCCTTTTTGCTAAAGCATATAGTTAGGGCTGGACCAGGTGACCCTGAATCCTCCCTTAGTTATGCTGCAATAGACGTAGGCTGCCGGGGATTCCCATGATGCATTGAGTTTTTCCTTTCCAGTCACCTTTCTCACTCACTATGTATTAATAGACCTCTCTGCATTGAATCATATCTGTTATTAACCTCTGTCTCTCTTCCACAGCATGTCTTTTATCCTGTCTTCCTTCTCTCACCCCAACCGGTCGCAGCAGATGGCCCCGCCCCTCCCTGAGCCTGGTTCTGCCGGAGGTTTCTTCCTGTTAAAAGGGAGTTTTTCCTTCCCACTGTCGCCAAAGTGCTTGCTCATAGGGGGTCATATGATTGTTGGGTTTTTCTCTGTATCTATGAAGCGCCTTGAGGCGACTTTTGTTGTGATTTGGCGCTATATAAATAAAATTGAAGTGAATTGAATTGAATTGAAGACTAATCGAGCTCAGATTGATAGAACTACGTTCTACTAGCGCACCAAAAGTGTTACTGATGGGAGTCTACAGCATCTTGAGCTGATTTAAGACTTCAGAAGTCATTCGTCATGTTGAATGACCAGCGGATAAACTCTCAGGTTGGTAATAAATGTATTACATGTATAAGAACAAGCGTCATGTTAACAAATGATAGCCGTACAGTAACTTTTATGCTTATTGTAGCTGTTAGCTAAAAACGCTAATTAAGCTTAGTTTGCCCTGGATTCAGCTTTGACAAACAAATATGATCGACTGTTTCTAGTAGAATTCCAAAGTTGTCATCTTGGACCCTCTCAGAGCCCTGTATGCTTGCAGAGACCCCTACAGTAGGGAAACATGCAAAACAGTGTCCAAACCTTTGTATTTTAGCTTTATTTATGTCTTACACAGCATCCCAACTCTGTGAATAGTTAGTCTAATTCATTAGTGCAGCATTACTGGATCGCCTCTGTTTGAAGTGTTATAATATGATATACAACTATCACTGAAACAGCAAACTTTGTAAATAAACAAACAACACTTCTCATTCTCTAAACGTTTGGCCACAGCTATAGATCACACTATTAGTGCTTGTTCACTCTTGATAATAATTACATTTCTACATTCTCCTTGTGCATTTACAGGTAAACAATATCTTATACTTTATTTAAATGACTGCTTTGTCTTTGAAAAGGTGAAGAGCCTGAGGCCGGTGACAGTCCAGTTCTACTCCAAGTACACCCTTACGGTGGCTCACAGGACAAGCCACATTCCCGTCCTGCCAGAAGAGAAGAGAAACTTCAGTCTTCATGCAGTTCAACCACACCTGTCATATTCCGTATGACAGGGGTCTCAAACTCCAGTCCTCGAGGGCCGGTGTCATGCAACTTTTCCATGTGTCCCTGGTGCATCACACCTGAATACAATTAGTAGGCCATTAACAAGAGTATAGAACTTGACTGCATGCTGAGGTGGCAACCCCTAACCCTACTCAAGTAAATTTAAGTAAATGTATGTATTTGGAAACATATACTTCTAAAATACTTTTATTGCACCATGTTCATTCACTCATGAGCTGCTGTAACATGAATCAAATGGCTGAACTGCCAACTCGGCATGCAGTCAAGTTCTGTAGTCTTGCCTACTAGGTGTGTTGCAACAGGGACACATGGAAAAGTTGCAGGACAGCGGCCCTCGAAGACTGGAGTTTGAGACCCCTGCCGTATGGTGTTCATGCTGTTTTCTACTCCACAGTTACAGCATGTCTGACTGCCTGTTCAGCATATGCAAAAATATATGATGAGTTTAAGCATGTGATGACAAAGGCCTTCCATTATGGTGTTTGTCATCACATGTCACAGACATCTGGATGATCATTTGGAATAAACAAAAAACTAAAAACTTGTTACTTCATCTTTTACCTTTATTATTATTATTTTTCTTATTTTACATTTTTCATTGTTAGGCATTGGGTTTATTTGTAGTAGTCCTTTCCAACTTATTTCCCTCTTCCATGTTACTGTGTCAGCTTGTCAGCATCTATTTGGGGTTGGGAGTGGAACAGAAAGTAAGGAAATCCAAAGTGCCATTAAAACCAGGAGAGGTTCTTATATTTCAGAAGAAGGGATTAATCCAAAAGAAATGACCTCAATGCCATATTTTATTTAGGAACCCTAGAGAGCACTTTGCAAAAATAACACATTCTTATAATTTCACCCTCAGATGAGCCAAGCTACGACTGTCAGGGAAGGTGATGTAGGTACAGAGCATGTGAGAGTGGTTAAGTTAATGTCTCTTGTCTAGATGAAGGCACAAGAGGGATCAATGGCAAGGCGTAGAGATTCAGTATCTTCAGTCTTCAGTGGACACTCCATTTCTGGCACAAAACACCTGTAAAAGATGGTCGATTTAGGAGGTGACCCGACAACTTCAGCCTGTCAAACATAGCAATGGAGTAGTGTGTTAAAAAAAAACCTAATTAAGCATGCACTCAGTACCCTAAGAATTATTATGGTAGTTAAACACAGTGATAGTCACATATCATAACACTTCAAACAGAGGTGATCCAGTAATGCTGCACTAATGAATTAGACTAACTATTCACTTTAGCTAAAGTTATTAAGTTAGCTAAAGAGTTGGGATGCTGTGTAAGACATAAATAAAGCTAAAATACAAAGGTTTGGACACCGTTTTGCATGTTTCCCTACTGTAGGGGTCTCTGCAAGCATACAGAGGGGGTACTCTGAGAGGGTCCAAGATGACAACTCTGGAATTCTACTAGAAACAGTCGATCATATTTGTTTGTCAAAGCTGAATTCAGGGCAAACTACGCTAAATTAGTGTTTTTAGCTAACAGCTACAATAATCATAAAAGTTACTGTACGGCTATCATTTGTTAACATGACGCTTGTTCTTATACATGTAATACATTTATTACCAACCTGAGAGTTTATCCGCTGGTGATTCGACATGACGGATGACTTCTGAAGTCTTAATTCAGCTCAAGATGCTGTAGATTCCCGTCAGTGACACTTTCGGTCCGCTAGAAAAACGTAGTTCTATTAATCTGCGCTCATTAGTCTTGAACCGGAACCGGATGTAAGTCCCAAAAAACTGAATTGTAGAACTGAAACTGAATGGTGAGAAGTGAAACTGAAATTATTCGAGAGCTAAATTTTTAAAGGATAAAATACGGTTTAAAAGCAAATTAATTCATTTTCAAAATATAAAATTCAATTTCAATTTAGTGATGATCATTTTCAAACCAATAAACTGAATTTCAAATTAGGCTAATTCATATTCAGTTTTTAAAAGCATTTATTCAAGTTACAATTCAGATTCAATCCGAGCAATTCAAATTCAAATTTAACTTATTCAAATTCAGTTTCTGATGGCACAGATTTCTGCCCATAGTTTCCGGTATCCCAGTGAAAAGTTGTGTAACATATTTGAGAATCGTTATTACCAAGGATATGAATTCTAGGAACGCTCTAAACTTCAACCCTATCATCAATAAAACTCAAAATGTCCTCAACAATTGGCTAGTGTTTCCGGTTCAGGAGCTGGAGGGCCGGAATCGATTCCCCAGCGTGGCAGGACCTTTAAATTTTTCTTAATTCATTTTCTAATCAAGCTGCATACAGCTTGATGTCATATATGTCATACAGCCTGATCTCATGTATGCACTCTGCTTGATGTCCTGGATCGAAACAGCTTGATGTCATGTATGCATACAGCTTGGTGTTGTTTATGGCATACAGTATGATGTCATATAAGCAGAGTTGGGCAAGTTACTTTGAAAAAGTAATTAATTATAGTTACTAGTTACTTCTTTACAAAAGTAACTGAGTTAGTAACTGAGTTACAAGATTCTAAAAGTAATTAATTACTTGAAAAGTAATTATTACGTTACTTCAAAAAAATTTTTTAACCCTCAGGGGTCCACGGTATAATTGGCCACTTTTTAACTACTTTTGATTTTCCCTCCACATTTCACCTTTACAAACTTTTTACTTTGCCTGGTTTAGTATCATCCTTTCAGCACAACCTTGCGTGTCTGAATTTACAGTTATGTTTTCATTTTGATATACTGTATTAACACAATTGATCTAAAATCAGACAAAAAACATAAAATTAGAGTAGAAAAACTTTTATTTTTTACTGTAACAACCAAAAACACGTTTATTAAATCATATTTCATAACTTTAAATGCAAATATAAATTGTCAATTTTAAAATCATATGCACAAGTTTTGCAAACAACAAAGTTATTTGCAGCCATTTATCTTTTACCCTTTTTAATAACCATTTCAAACTGTTTACATAACAATCAGCTGTTCTGCATTCAATAAAATGCCACACAAATTATTTGTGCCACTCCAAAAAAACAATTTCTGTCCACTCTAAAGGAGAACATCACCAGTGGCGTGTCCAGCGTGTCCACAGGCCACCCCCCACCCCCAACCAGACTGGCCACCCCAGGTGCCACCCCGAAGCTAAAACAATAAAATTCAATGAAATATCAAATGTACGATTATGTTTTCACAGTGAAGCTCAGATATCCGAGTGTAAGTGAATGCAGCATAGGCTTCTGCACTATGAGCATCATGTTAGCAAATGTAGGAGAGCCAAGCATGAAAGACGGCACCGCAGAAAACAATTTTTCGGCAAAAGATTAACAGGTTAATATAGCTGACTGGCCATCGGGCATACCGGGCATTTGCCCGGTGGGCTGATGACTTATTTATTTATTTATTTTGTAACGGCATGAACAATGAGAAGTGGTGGATTGGCCAGATGCTGGCCGATGTGTAAAAATAAGTCAGTTGTTTGGTGCAGGGGCGGATCTAGAAGGGTGGCATGGGGTGGGGTGGCAAGTGCCACCCTAAAATGATCCCTTGCCACCCCAAGTGCCACCCCAGTTTTGAATATGACAGTGTTGTTTATTAAAATAACATAGCATTAACAGTTTGAGCGTAGTTACAGTCAACAGTGAATATAAATGCTAAAACTGAATATATTGGATAGTGTCGTCGTTCCCCCCCTCCACATTAACAAATGGTTCAGCCCATAGCAGGACTGGCTTTTTTCTTGTTTTCAGTAGCAAGCCATGCTTATGATTGTGCCAGACTAGTGATGGTAAATTTGATTCTTTTTACTGAATCGAGTTTTAATGAGTCACTCACCAAAGTGAATCGGATTTTTTGAGTCATTTGATTCACTGAGTCAGTTGACCAGAGAGTGCAAAACATTTACATTTTCACTCAAACTTAATTTGTTTCTCTTTTCATGTAAATCCTACCGCTAAGATGAATGATTCTAAAAAAACAACTATTTTATAGAGCAAAAAAGAGCAAAAACATTTCTAAAATTAAGCAATTTCCTATCAAAATTGCTTAATAAACATTTATGTTGTTTATTTGTATTTTATTAGTATTTTCCTTAAATGTGTCAAATATATATTTTCTCATCTAAATGTCCACTGAGCTGTGAGCCAGGGGGCGGTAATGAGCCTTAACATTGGTTGCCAACCAAGAAGAAGAAGAAGCTGTGAGCCAGGAGGGAGGGGGTGAGTGAGTGAGTGAGTGAGTGAGTGATTCGTTCGCTCTATGATTCAGCACAGGAGGGAGGGGGTATGGGCTCAAAATGTGGTCATAAATATTTTGTACTTGTAAAAAAGATTTGTATGTGTAAAAAAGATTTGTGTGTGCGTAAAAAAGATTTGTGTGTGTAAAAAGAATTTGTGTGTGTAAAAAGAATTTGTGTATGCGTAAAAAAGATTTGTGTGTGTAAAAAGATTTGTGTGTGTAAAAAGATTTGTGTGTGTAAAAAGAATTTGTGTGTGCGTAAAAAAGATTTGTGTGTGTAAAAAAGATTTGTGTGTGTAAAAAGAATTTGTGTATGCGTAAAAAAGATTTGTGTGTGGTAAAAAAGATTTGTGTGTGTAAAAAGAATTTGTGTATGCGTAAAAAAGATTTGTGTGTGGTAAAAAAGATTTGTGTGTGGTAAAAAAGATTTGTGTGTGTAAAAAGAATTTGTGTGTGCGTAAAAAAGATTTGTGTGTGTAAAAAAGATTTGTGTGTGGACTTAGCCCAAAAAACCCCTGCAAGTTACAAGTACGAATTTTGACCCTATTTTTCTTCCTTTCATCTGATTGGTCAATGTCATGTCAATCACAAATGTAACAATCCAATCAGAGAACAGATGGGTTTGGCTGTTGGAGGGGTGCTTTTTTTGAACTGCAGGTCTTTGAAGGGAATAAATGCCCTTTTACATGCCAACCTAGCGTTTTCCTTCATCACCACGAAGGAAAACAATCTGTGGTCATCCGAGTTTGGTGATTTTTGTGTCACAGGTCTACGTGTTTAATACAGGGACTTCCACAGCCTTTTCAACAGCGCTGTGGACCGTGGGGGGTGGGGGGTGGGGGCAGTGTTTTGGGAATGACAGTCTTCATTACAAAGCTTTCTTCGTTATGAATTAGCATACATGTTTTTATTGAACATTTGAAGAACCAGCAAAGAAAACCAGAAACTCTTGTAGAGGACATAAAGTCAGAGCTAGAAACGACAAGGAGCAGGTGCATCTAGTACAGGTAGAGCTGCTGCAAAACCCCACAGAGCCCAGCAGCCAGCGCAACAAATTCTGGATCCTTTGCTTTTAGTTAGCATTAGCAGCACATCCTGCGTCCGATGTGAAAGGACTTTTATGCTGCGCACTGTGACTCACAGCAATGGTCCCGGGTCAGCCCTGACTTTGTGTTAAACTAATCCTAAAGTAATAATGGTATTTCTAACCACTGATATAGCACAACTTTATCCTTTCAACAGCTGCTGAAAGCTAGGGGACCTAACTGCTATCGGATATTTATATAGAGATCCTCCAGCTTCAAACTGTATCACCCTTCAAGGACCTGCAGTGCAAAAAAGCGCCCCTCCGACAGCCAAACCCATCTGTTCTCTGATTGGATTGTTACATTTGTGATTGACATGACATTGACCAATCAGATGAAAGGAAGAAAAATAGGGTCAAAATTCGTACTTGTAACTTGCAGGGGTTTTTTTTTTGGCTAAGTCCACACACAAATCTTTTTTACGCACACACAAATCTTTTTTACACATACAAATCTTTTTTACGCACACACAAATTCTTTTTACACATACAAATCTTTTTTACACATACAAATCTTTTTTACGCACACACAAATTCTTTTTACACATACAAATCTTTTTTACACATACAAATCTTTTTTACGCACACACAAATCTTTTTTACACATACAAATCTTTTTTACAAGTACAAAATATTTATGACCACATTTTGAGCCCATAAGGGGGTTAGTGAGTCCTGAGTGATTCGCTTAAGCTTACGATTCAGCACAGGAAGGGAGGGGGTGAATAGCTCAAATGTGCTGTTAGCATGTTAGCGGAGCGATGCTACTGTGAACCGAGGAGCTATTTTCTTGATGTGAGCTTCTACTCAGGGTTTTTTCTTCCAGTTCAGAGCAGAAATGCTTTTGTTAAGAAACTGGCTGTTGTTCCCCCCCCACAATTTTAATTATAAGCTAGATATATTTCTACTAATGGAATTAGTTTGCTAACAGCAACAGGGATGAGTCAGTGAGTCAGTTGGGCTTGCGAATCATGATTCATGAGTCAGTAAAGTGATTCTCGAGTATTGAACGATTCGTTCACGAATCGAACATCACTATGCCAGACCACATTTTGAACAACACCATGGGAATTTCGGATTTTACACAGGTGGTTGGATGTTACACTCTGGAAATGGAAGGAAGGTGAGTGTTATTAACCCTCCGTGGTCCACCGACACCCTGCACCTCCAAATCACATGACTGATGTAAGCTGACATAGCAACAAGCTGCAGCCACGCTGAGTCTCTATTTCAGCCACATTGAAAGTTCGGAATTCAAAGTTTTTAAATTTTAATTACAGGCCAGTAAATCCAGAGTTATGATAATATATATAAGCCATGATTTTTTTCTAAATACTGTCATCACGTTTTTGTGTGTGTGTTTTAAGCGTTTTCTAAGGACAGCGCGAAAACAGTAAAGAAAGGGACAAAAAGCCACCTCTTTCCTGTGAGTGGAAAAATGCACCATGTTGACCAATTGAAAAAAAAAGTCAGCATGTGGAATTTGGTTGTTTGGGAAGAGGGCAGCGAGACAGAGCGAGAGAGAGAGCGAGAGAGAGTTTTTAGATGTGGGAGATTTGTGACGTTTAGTGTGGAGTGTTTACTTAGTGTGTTGTGTTGTCTTGTGTAGCTGTTCTGTTGTGTAGTCGTTTTGTTTTGTGTGTCAGTGAGGGCACTAATGAATGTCACTAAGGCACATTTGCAATGTAAACACTGTCACTAAGTAGAAAACCAGCGGAGTGATACACCTCCTGTTGTCAGGCCTGCAGGTTTATCCCTGTGCTGTTCTGTCTTTTGGTGGACAAACTTTTTTTTTTTTTTTTTACTGGCACACATCATTTGTGGAGCATCTTATTGGGAAACCTGATTGTTCTCTCACTTTAGTTTTTTGTGTGATTTCAGATCAGTAATAGTTATATTAATAGTAATAGTAATACTAATGCAGTATGTCAGTGAAAAAAACAACTAAATTCAGTTGAGCTGAAAAGATACCAAACAAGGCAAGGGGGAAAAAATAAAATGAAACAATCTGAGGGTGAAATAAAAACGTAAACTCAAAAGGAATCAAAAATGGCCGGTTGTATTTCAGACCTCAGTGGGTTAATCCAACAAATCATGAAAAATTGGGTTTACATTTTTGTTCATGACAGTGCAGATTTCTGACATTTTGTGTAATTTAAGCATTTAACAATGTGATTGTTTTCTAACAAAAAACAGTGAAACTTAAGTTAGACTTGTGTTTGTAAATGAAGCGCCCCATGTTGTGTAGCTTTCTGGATTTCATACTTATTGGGCTACATATTTATTTATTATACAGGCTATACAGAACATAACATCAAAACTCACATGTTTTATGTAACTAAAGTGTGTAATTATGTGGGCTACAGACAATAATTAAGTTATAGACTATATTTATATGAAAAACGTGTATACTTACTGCATTTGAATCATTTTAACCATATGTAACCACCTGCATATGTGTTTGGGGGGGGGAAAGGCTTTGATTTTGCCACCCCATTTGATTTCTTTGCCACCCTCATGCCACCCTAAGAAAATTTCTCTAGATCCGCCCCTGGTTTGGTGGTGGCTATGGCAGAGCTTCCACAGAGGCCAGCAGGTGAATGAGGAAAGGGGAGGCAGGAGGAGGAGAGACCCGAGGCGGCCGCCGGTCCGAGTGTCAGGTGAACTCAACTTCAGGTAAGAAGTTATGACCTGCAGTCTGTCTGGGTCAGATATAAACCAAGTTTAGGTGGAGTTTATTTTCGTTGTGCTGACTTTTTACAGTCAGTTACAATAACTTGTACTGCGTAGTAGCTAGCATGACGGAGTTTCTATACAGCTGGGTGGGTGCTATGATGTTACTGATAGTGAACTTTATTTTATTTATAAGGTTAGTTAGTAGAGTTGCCAACGGCTCCTTAAAAATGGAATGGTCCCTCATTCAGAGAAAATATTACACGTTTCGTATTGAGCTGAGTAGAGATGCAGTTTGTCCTGGACTTTAGCTATAATGAAAAAAAGACACAAAGCTGGAGTTATTCTGTGTCTTTGCTGGACAGCTGCCTCTTCTTCTCTCATTCTCTCCCCCTCCCTCTTCTGTTGCTACTTCAATCATGAAACTGATCAATGATCAGCTGATCGGCTTTTCTCTCTTGTTTGTTTATCGCCCACTTTGCGCCAGAAAGAGGAAACCAGCGGATGTCGCGCTAAACAACAGCAGCACGATCAGCTGTTGTTAGAATTTATTTAATATTAATTTCTAGGATCAGCTGATGTTTGCTGGAGCCACAGCTGTAAAGCTGCTGGTCATGATGTTGGTTTGGTTATGTGGTGAGAGGGAAACATGAAGATGAAACCAGGAGATGTCCTTACTGAATCATCAGAGCTGAACAGGTGATGGAGAAACAGGTTTACCTTTTAGGTGACATGAATGAGTTGAAGTTATGAACTGTTTCTGAGAGACAAATAACACCAGGATCCTTTTCTAAGTAGCTGACAGCTGGTAACTGTGCAGGGGCGGGTCTAGCAATGTCACGGCGAGTGAAAAGAGCCGTGTGGAAAAGGAAAAGGAGGATCCAAACGCAGGCAGTCGTGAAGGTGTAAGGGTGATTTATTGAACACAAAATAAATATGGACAGACAGCAAATGGAGCACGAACTAAACTAGACTGGAAACAACTAAACTACAGAGCACAAACCTGGACCAAAATGAGAACGAGCAGAAACCAAACAAAAAACAAGGAGCACAAGAGTCCAAAAACGCAAGCAAACAGTTCAAGCACACTGGAAAACAGATCAAAAACAAAACCAAACTAGAGCTCAACAAGAGTCCATGAAAAGTTCAGGGGGCCGACCGTGCACACAGCAACGGCGGCAACGGGCGAACATTTCCGGAGGCCGACCGTGCACACGGCAACGGCGGCGGCACAGGCAAAACCAATCAGGAGGCCGACCACTCGGAAGGCAGTGGCGGCCACTGAGCAGGTCCGGAGGTCGGCCGCGATGCCAGCGGCGGCGACGAACTCTTTCCGGAGGCCGTCCCCGAAGGCCATGATGCCAACTTAAAGGCCTGGAAAACGGCCGGCAGAGGCGAAGCGGAACAGGTCGAGCTGGCTCTGACGGCGGTGTGGCAACCGCAGGACCAGACGAGGCAGGACCAGACGAGGCAGTACCAGACGAGGGCACGGAGGCAGGACCAGACGAAGGCACGGAGGCAGGACCAGACGAAGGCACGGAGGCAGGACCAGGCGTGGATGAAGGCACCGAGGCTGGACCAGGCGTGGATGAAGGCACCGAGGCTGGACCAGGCGTGGATGAAGGCACCGAGGCTGGACCAGGCGTGGATGAAGGCACCGAGGCTGGACCAGGCGTGGATGAAGACACCGAGGCAGGACCAGACGAAGGCGGAGCTGAGGCAGGACCAGACGAAGGCGGAGCTGAGGCAGGACCAGACGAAGGCGGAGCTGAAGCTGGACCAGACGAGGACGAAGGCGGAGCTGAAGCTGGACCAGACGAGGACGAAGGCGGAGCTGAAGGCGGAGCTGAAGCTGGACCAGACGACAGCGGGACGGCTGCGGAACCTGACGGCAGCGGGACGGCTGCGGAACCTGACGGCAGCGGGACGGCTGCGGAACCTGACAGTGGTGATGCTGCAGGCGGTGATGATGCAGGAGGTGGTGTGAATGCAGGCAACGGTGTAGAAGTCACAGGGGATGATTCAGCAGGTGATGGCTGAACAAACTTCCCCAGACCGTCAGCAGACGTGAGGATGTGCTTGCTGGGTCCTCCAGGACCCCCAGCAGATGAGGCGTGGTGCTGGGTGGGCTCCTCGGACCCACCAGCTGACTTGGCTTGAAGCTGGACGGGCGACTCGGGCCCTCCAGCAGACGACACTTGAGGCTGGACGGGCGACTCGGGCCCTCCAGCAGACGACACTTGAGGCTGGACGGGCGACTCGGGCCCTCCAGCAGACGACACTTGAGGCTGGACGGGCGACTCGGGCCCTCCAGCAGACGACACTTGAGGCTGGACGGGCGACTCGGGCCCTCCAGCAGACGACACTTGAGGCTGGACGGGCGACTCGGGCCCTCCAGCAGATGACACTTGAGGCTGGCTGGGTTCTCCCGAACCCCCAGCAGACGAAACTTGAGGCAGGATGGGCTCCTCAGGCCCTCTAGCCGACGAGGCAGGACGCTGGCTGGGTTCACCTGAACCCCCAGCTAACATGACTTGAGACTGGACGGGCTCCTCTGGCCCTCCAGTGGAAACAGACACTGAAGCAGCAGGTACGGAGACCTCCGCCAGTGTGGACACTGGCTGGGACTGAGCAGCACAGTGGCCAGACTCAGGCAGCAACAGTGGGATGCAGTCCTCAGAGGGCTGGAAGTGTTCCCCAATACACTCAGCAGAGGACAAAGGCGGGCGGGTGAACTCACCTGAACTCTCAGGGGGTGCTGAGAGCTGAGACTGTTCTGGCGAGTTCTCCGGTGAGGCTGCTGGCGCCTTGACCTCTAGGGGTCCAGAGTTGGCTGGTGACTGACACCCAGCCCCTGGGGAGGCCCTTGAGGGAGCAACTGTCCAGCAGATATTGTGGTGAAGTGTGTTCCCTGCTTTGAATGAGACAGTGAGGATGGTGGCTGAGTAAATGAGCGGGCAGACAGCTGAACTGGTGGCGACAGAGCAATAGGCAGCGAAGCGGCTACAGACTGACCTACAGGTAGCGGAGACGATTGCAGTGGAGTCGTAATGAGAGGTGGAGTGGCTGACTGAACGGAGGGCAGCGCGGCTGCTGACTGAACGGAGGGCAGCGCGGCTGCTGACTGAACGGAGGGCAGCGCGGCTGCTGACTGAACGGAGGGCAGCGCGGCTGCTGACTGAACGGAGGGCAGCGCGGCTGCTGACTGAACGGAGGGCAGCGCGGCTGCTGACTGAACTGAGGGCAGCGGGCCTGCTGACTGAACTGAGGGCAGCGGGCCTGCTGACTGAACTGAGGGCAGCGGGCCTGCTGACTGAACTGAGGGCAGCGGGCCTGCTGACTGAACTGTTAACTGAATCGCAGACCCAACGTTAAACTTTGGTGAAAGTGTGGATGGGAAAACATTATCAGGAAAAACTGTTTCGGTGCGGTTTACAACTTCCCCTGAATGAATCAGTGCAGGTGAAAAAGGGTCCCAAACATTACCATTCTCTAAATTCATAATACCAGGCTTGGAAACAGAATGGAAACAGTCATTAACACAGAGCGTGGGCTTAGGAGAAACGGTCTTTGAAGCAGTGGCCATGGGTGAGACGGAAAAATTATTGTTATCTTCAGAAGATACACAAAAAATAGCTCCAGAAAACATAGTCACAGAGTCTGATGCAGCAGAAAAAGTGTCCCTTTCACTCACCACAGCCGATTGTTTACATGTCCCGACATCCGGCTGTGGGGTGCCACGCCGACGGCACAAACGTCGCTTTTTTCTCGGAGACGGCTCCGACAGGCCGGGTAATCCCTCGTCCGGCGGTTCGGACGGCACGTCCTCCGTTGAAGCGAGCAGGCGAGCGGTAGCGGCGGGGGGGTGTAGGTGAAGCTCGTGGAGAACGAAATTCTGCACGAGCGGATGCAGAGAGTCCAATAGCCAGGGATAACTGGACATAAGGTGTTGTAGGTTGGCTTCCACAGAGTAAAGAGAGGCTTCTCCCTCATGCTCTAACCACTGGTAAATTAATTTAGAAGCAGAGTCGATAACGGCTTTCTGAAGCTCCCTGGGTGGGGTGACTGCCGCTGGATCCATAACTGGCTGGTCCGTACTGTCACGGCGAGTGAAAAGAGCCGTGTGGAAAAGGAAAAGGAGGATCCAAACGCAGGCAGTCGTGAAGGTGTAAGGGTGATTTATTGAACACAAAATAAATATGGACAGACAGCAAATGGAGCACGAACTAAACTAGACTGGAAACAACTAAACTACAGAGCACAAACCTGGACCAGAATGAGAACGAGCAGAGGAGATTGACGATGGACAGCAGGGAGAACACACAGGTGAGACATGGTGGATACACAGACGGACCAGCAACTACAATGACAGAGGACACGACTTAAATACACAGAGAAACACAGGGGAATTACACACAGGTGGTGGACACAGCTGGGAATAATCAACAAGACGAGACAGAGGTAAAACTGAACACACCCACATGAGACGCAGACCTTCACAATAAAACAGGAAACGAGAACACTACACCAAGACGCAGACCTGACACTGAGACAGACAGAATGACACATGGAACCTGAACTAAACCTGCAAAAACATGACAACTCAAAATACTGGGTCAACCTGACCCAGAACTGTGACAAGCAAAGTGTTGCCAGGGGGCCAGGTAGGGCATTAACAGGGAGACGGGGG
Organism: Perissodus microlepis; assembly: GCF_051167445.1. Lineage (NCBI taxonomy): Eukaryota > Metazoa > Chordata > Actinopteri > Cichliformes > Cichlidae > Perissodus > Perissodus microlepis. The sequence goes on along the minus strand of NC_140473.1, from coordinate 1,346,085 downwards.
CACAAAGAAATACTTTTCTTTCTTATTCTCATTTAAAATGTCTCGCTTTTATTAAATAATTATCTGAATCTTACGAACAAATTTTTATCTGACGTAAAATGTATAGAAATCATACATATACCAAAAAGACTGTGCGTCACTGTCACAACAGTGTTTGTTTTCATTCAAAGGCTTTATGGCTTTAATACCTGGTGGGCCGGTCTCTTATCAAAATGCCCGATTTTTTTTGTCCCAGCCCTGCAGGTTAATACTGGCAGTGTCACCATGCCAGCTGACTGTATTTCATCATCAGCCAGTGTTGTTCTTTATACATCAATATTACCAAAGTTTACCATAAGGCAGCATAGAAAGTATTTACTTGCTTTCAGGTTTCATTCAAATGTTAGTCTTTTCAGTAGGGATGGGTATCGTTTAGGTTTTATCCGATACCAGTACCAAACCGGTACTTTTGAAACGGTGCCGGTGCTCGAACCGGTGCTCGAACCGGTGCTTAAAGAATGGAGAACACAAACTTCGTCCAAAAACCTCTCATGTTTAGCTGTTTTTTTGTAAAAAGATAACAATGTTAGCCTTTTCTGCAGCTATAGGGCATATATGGCATCACTCTTGGCTGGAAGCAGTGCTTAATCAATGGAAAAACACAAACTTTGTCTAAAAATTTCTCATGTTTAACTGTTTTCCACTTTTTCTTTGGTCATTTTAGCCTTTTTGGCCAGGGTGAAGGGAGTATCTGCCATCAAACAAGAAGACAGCCGCATGTAACTACGACGGTGTTTGCTAGTTCACTTTACGTGCATTAATTTAATAACGTGGTTAGCCTACTCAACGTAAATTACACACGAACAACATTAAGCTACTCACGCAGAGAAGAACGGCTGCTGCTGCATCATCATCCTCATCATTTCTGCTACACTGGCAGGGCTAGGGGCCAGGACTCTCCTCTTCGGGTTTTTGGGGGATGTTGCTAACTCCAGGTCCGATAACAGGCACCACACCCGCAGTAGATGCGCTCGGTGTGAGGTCTCGCAGCAAGCTATCAAATACGGCGCATTTCTCGGCTTTTAAAAAAACGCTATGCGTCGCCAGGTGTTTCATCAGATTTGAGGTGTTACCTCCTTTGACAGTATCACAGTATCAGCTTAAAGCACTTGTTGCAGGCTGCTGAGTTTGCATCTTTTGCTGTGAAGTACAGCCAGACTTTGACCGCTTCGCCTTGGGCATTTTTAATCTGTGGCTCTGCTCTAAAAGAACATACGTACCTGGGCCCGCCTACTATCCTCGGAAATGTAAAATGATTGGCTAGAATCTAAAGTGTATCACAGCTCAGGAAAAAAAAGCACCGAAATAAAGCACCGAAATGTGCGCTGCTTTTCGGTCTGGTTACTACCGTTTATGTCAGAAACCGGTACCCATCCCTACTTTTCAGTTGTTTCCTCACTTTTTTCCTGTTTCAAAATCAAACACCAGTTTGTGAGAAGATGATCTTCTTTTTTTAATAGGCAGATAAAGTTTTGCATTGGCTAATTTGCCAATTGTATGTTAAAAATGTTCATATTTTAATATTCAAAAATGTTTTTGCCCAAAACATATGTGCACTATATGTCCGTAAAAATACTATGCAAATATTGATGTCCTTGAATGCTGAATAAACACTGACAAAGCACTGATTGTATCTCTTGTACTTTATCAACGCAGTATCTAAAAACTTTGCACCGTAGTGGTTAAAATCTCATTCTAATAAGAGTTAAAAGCGCATTCGGATATTAGGTTTATAGGGTTATTGAATTATGGTTAACGGTTGGTAGAATTTTTTTTTTAACATTATCTGCAATTACATCTGCCACCCTTCTCCAAATCTGTGCCCCTACCTGGTCCCCCCAACAAAAATTTTCTAGACACGCCACTGAACATCACAGCCTGATACCTGCAGGTCTGACAGCAGCAGGTGTATCACTCCTCCTGTTTCTACCTGGAGACAGCAGTCACCTCATTGTTCTGACACACAACAAAACTATCCACAACACTACACACTAACTACACAAGACAATACATTAACTACACACTCCAAACACGCTAAACGTTACAAATCTCTCACATTTTAAAACGCGCTCTCTCTCTTTTTCTGCTGTCTTTCTCTCGCTCTCTCTCGCCGTCACTCCTAAAACTTCCCCCTCTCCCTAAACAACCAAATGTCATGTTGCCATATCATTTTTTGATTGGTCGACATGGTGCATTTTTCCACCAACACCAACGGGCTGTTTTTTGTTTTGTTTTTCATTTTCTGGTCATAAGCAGAGAGTGCTTGCTAGCGCTGTCCTTAGACAGTAAACGTGACGAAACTATTGAGGAAAAAACAAGCTGCTTGTTCTTGTTCTTTTTTTTGGCAGCCATTTTTTTGTTAAGGGGAGGGTTTGGGGAGGGTTAGGGCCACTGCTATGAACCTCATACACTGACTTGGTTCCTTTTTTTCACCTGTTCTGAACGAATTTCCACCCACTGTACAGTTATTCTGTTCTTATCATTTAAAGCCAGTGTGCATATTGTCTTTGCTCTATAAATCAGATGAGTCTGCAGTTAAACTTTCTGATCTGGAATGTTAATGATCTAAATCATCCAGTCAAGAGAAGAAAGGTTTTCTCACATGTTAAACACCATAACACTGACGTGGCTTTCCTGCAGGAGACCCACGTCACGGCTTCTGATAATGTCTGTCTCTTCTCAAGTTGGAGGGGCCAGTGTTCTCACTCACTTTTCCAAGCTAGGGCACATGGGGTCTCTACATTGGTCAGGCAGAACATTCCCTTTAAGGCCCACAATGTCATAGCAGACAAATATGGCAGATATGTCATAGTCAGTGGGAAACTGTATAACAGTCTTGTTGCCCTAGTAAATGTGTATGCTCCTAATATAAATGAGGAGAATTTCTTTAAACAACTATTCTCCTCTTTACCCGACTTAAACATCTACTCTCTTTTTCTGGGGGGTGATTTTAACTGCTGGTTAGACCCAGCCCTGGATCGCTCATCTACTAAGAGTAATGTTCTAAGCAAATCTGCATCTGTCATTCATGCCTTTCTATCAGAATATGGAATGTGTGATGTTTGGCATACCCTAAATCCTCATAAAAGAGATTACTCCTATTTTTCACATGTGCACCATACATATTCAAGAATTGATTACTTTATCATTGACACTACTTGTCTGCAGCAGGTCCACTCCTGTGCCTACAATAGCGTAGTTATTTCAGATCACGCCCCTCTTACTCTGTCTCTGTCTCTTCCACATCTTCCTGTTGAAGCTGCACAGTGGCGCTTCAATTCAACCATTCTGTCTGATGAAAATTTTGTAAAGTTTATCCAGGATGAGATACGGTTTTACTTTTCCACCAACTCTTCCCCAGAGACTTCCAGCCTTGTCGTATGGGATGCCTTTAAGGCGTATATCAGAGGCCAGATTATTGGTTATTTAGCAAGAATTAAAAAACAGTCCACCCATGAAAGAAATAAATTAATGCAACAAATTAAGAAGACCGATGAACAGTATGCTCTTAAATAGAGTCATGAAATATTTAAAAAGCGTGTTGAACTTAAAACAAGACTTGACCTACTCACAACGTACTCAACTGAACGTTTACTCTTACATGAGAAATAAAAATTTTATATGCATGGTGACAAACCTGATAAATTACTGGTGAGCCTTCTAAAAGGTTCTAGGGCAAGGCAAAGTATTCTGAAAATTCGACAACAAGACGGCAACATAGTCACAGATCATGAAAAAATCAATGACATATTCAGGGATTTTTACACCTCAGAGTCCCAAACTGTCTGCAATTCACTGAATGATTTCTTAGCTAAACTTGACATTCCTGAAATTCCACCAGAACATAGAACAAGGCTGGATGAACCCATCTCTCAGTTAGAAGTTTCCTTAGCTGTAGCTTCAATGCAATCTGGGAAGTGTTCAGGTCCAGATGGCTTTCCGTCAGAGTTTTTCAAACACTTCTCTTCATTACCCTCACAGACTGCATCAGACAGGGATCTCTTCCTCAGTCATTCTATGAAGCCTGTATTACACTTATTACAAAGAAAGGAAAAGATCCGTTGGAATGTGCCTCCTATAGACCCATTTCTCTAATGAACACAGACACTAAAATACTAGCCAAGATACTTGCCCGTAGACTAGAAATAGTTCTTCCAAAAATTATTTCAAAAGATCAGACAGGCTTCATTAAAAATCGTCATTCATATTTTAACGTAAGGAGGCTATTTAATATAGTCTACTCCAGCCACACATATTCTGATGAATGTGTAGTCTCTCTTGATGCTGAAAAGGCCTTTGATCGAGTTGAGTTCCACTATCTCTTTGCAGTCCTTGATAGATTTGGCTTTGGAGCAGAATTTACCTCATGGATTAAATTACTCTACTCTTAACCATGTGCTACAATACGAGCTAACCTCCAATTCTCAAAACCTTTCAAACTTCACAGAGGCACATGCCAGGGATTTCCTCTCAGCCCCCTGCGTTTTGATCTGGCCATAGAACCCCTTGCCGTTGCGTTTCACAGTTGCACAGAGGTACACGGTGTTACGATATTACTTCAGGGAGCAGACATGACACCGTCTTTTAGGTTTTGCCATCACTTTTTATTATGCGCTCAACACCACCCTCCTGTGGCTTCCATGTGAACTGCACCTTAAACAACAACTGTTCACGCATTTCATGACATCCCCCCCCCCCCCCCCCTTTTTTTTTAAACAACAGGTGCAAACAACAAAGTAACTCACAGCACGACCCAAGGCCCATGACCAGTGAAAAAAAGAAAGGGAGAAAGAAATGCTTCTTGGCATACTCACATTTCTCTCCTGTGAACATATTTTTTCTTCCCATGTTTTTTTTTTTTTTTTTTTTTTTAAAGTCAAAGCATATACTCAAAACATAATGTTCATTTTATTTCTCAACAAGCCTTCTGGGCTTGGAAGCAATATGTCCACTCACTGTTTTCGGTGGGGAACTTGGAAACTCTGTAGGAATGACATTTTTACTTTGCATGTCCATCTCACTTTGTCCCTGTGTTTTATCACACTCATTTTGCTGTGTCACATTTTGATTGTCCCTTGACTGCCTTAGAAACTTTCTGTTCCTTCTATATGTCTGTCCATCAGGCATCTGAACGACATAAGATCTTGGATGTTCAGATAAACCTGTCAACTGAGCTGGATTCCATGCACCCTGTTGCCACATTCTGACAGTGTCACCAACCTGCAGTTGCTGAAGTGCTTTGGTTCCTTGGTTAAAGTATTCTCTGTTTCTGTTGTCTTGTTTCCAACAATTGCTGCACTGTCTTAGTGACCATTTGGGGTTTCAACCTTTGCGATGTTGTTCGAAGTCTTGTCCTTATGCGTCGACCCATTAGCAGCTGGGCTGGTGATGCTCCAATGTCCTCCAACGGTGTACTCCTCAGATTCATTAATGATAGATACGGGTCATTCCCCTCGGCTTTTGCCTTTTTTAACAAGAGTTTCACTGTTTGTACTCCTCTCTCTGCCATTCCGTTTGACTGTGCATGGTGGGGGCTCGTAGTGTTGTGACAAAACTCCCACTCTTTTGCAAAGTCTTGGAATTCACGGGAGCTGAACTGTGGTCCGTTGTCTGAAATCACCGTTTCAGGAATTCCGTGTCTGGCAAATTGTGGCTTAAGATGAGTGATGACTGTTGTACTTCTTGTGTCCGACTTCAGCCACTCAACCTCAATGAACTTGGAATAGTAATCCACTAAGAGGAGATATTCCTGCTGGTCAAAGGTAAATAGGTCCACACCTATCTTCTGCCGGGGTCTTTCTGGAACACTATGTGGATGTAGTGGCTCTTTGTTCTGTCGTTTCTGGTGAGTACTGCACACATCACAGCAGTTCACCATCTCTGTGATACTCTGTGACATTCCAGGCCAAAAGAGTGCTTCTCTCACTCTGTGTCTGCAGCTTTCAATACCCAAGTGACCCTCGTGAATGCGCTTTAGCATTTCTGCTCTCAGTGCTACAGGAACAATAAGCTGCTCTCCTTTGAACAGAACTCCATCCACTACTGAAATTTGTTCCCTGTAATTCCAATATGCTTGGATTTCTGTTGCAGCTTGGTTTCTTGCTTCTGGCCATCCATCCAGAACTGTCTCTGTAAGTTTAGTCAGTGTCATATCATTCCTTGTTTCCTTTCTGAATTCCTCTAGTTTTGCACTTGTCACAGGTAAGTTTGAAATTACCATGTGCACCTGGTCTTCTATCTCATTATCAGATGAGCTGGTCACTGGCAAATATGCTCTGGATAATGTGTCTGCGATGTACATTTCACTTCCTGGTTTGTACTGTACTTGTACCTGATATTTTTGCAGTCTCATTAGGAGTCTCTGTATTCTTGCTGGAGCACTGCTCAACGGCTTTTTCATTATCACTTCTAGTGGTTTGTGATCTGACTCCACATTCACTTCTCTTCCATACACATACTGATGGAAACGCTCTGCACCAAACACAATCGCCAACATCTCTTTTTCTATTTGTGCATAACGCTGTTCAGTCTCTGTTAATGAGCGTGATGCATAAGCAACTGGCTTGCCCTCTTGTAGTAAGACAGCATCGAGTCCACTTTTAGAAGCATTGACAGATAGTGTTACTGGAAGCTGTACATCATAGTATCTGAGCACAGGAGCTTCAGTAAGAATTGTTTTCAATTTGTTGAACGCGTGCTGATGCTCACCTTCCCACTGCCATGCAGCATCATCTCTGGTAAGGCCACGTAATGGCTCTGTGTGTTGTGACATGTTTGGAATGAACTTTGCTAGGTATGTCACCATACCCAGAAATCGCTCCACATCTTTTTTGCACTCTGGTGTAGGCATTTTTTTTACTGCCTCTATCTTGCTCTGATCTGGTTTCAAACCATCTGCTGAGAAGATGTGACCAAGGTATTTAATTTCCTCCAGGCCTACCTTGCATAAACTTCTCTTCCTTCTCCCAGGAAGAGAAGTTGATGATGGAAGAGATCACTTCCCTTGCATCCATTCACTTGCATCCATGTTGCACACAAACGCTGTCTCAGCAAAACCTGTAATATCATCTAAGACTACCCCAGGTAGAGCACCGCTTTCCCCTCCTGAGACGCCTGACGGTTTGCCAGAATCTGTTCGAGGCAGTCCGAAAGTCTTTTTCCATGGCCTCTCCGAACTCCTCCCACACCCGAGTTTTTGCTTCAGCTACTGCCTGAGCCTGTCGGTACCTGTCAGCTGCCTCCAAAGTCCCACAGGCTAACCAAGCCCGATAGGACTCCTTCTTCAGCCTGGTGGCTCCCTTCACCTCTGGTGTCCACCATTTGGTTCGGGGATTACCACCACGGCAGGCACCAACCACCTTGCGGCCGCAGCTCAATGCAGCAGCTTCGGCAATGGAGATGCTGAACATGGTCCATTCGGACTCAATGTCCCCAGTCTCCCTCGGAATGCTGTTGAAGCTCTGCCGGAGGTGTGCGTTGAAGATCTCACAGACTGGAGCCTCTACTAGGCGTTCCCAGCACACCCTCACTACACGTGTAGGCGCACCGGGTCTGTCCAGCGTCCTCCCCCGTCACCTGATCCAACTCACCACCAGGTGGTGATCAGTTGATAGCTCAGCCCCTCTCTTTACCCAAGTGTCTAGAACATATGGTCGCAGGTCTGGTGATACTATTACAAAATCAATCATTGAACTGCGGCCTAGAGCGTCCTGGTGCCACGTGCACTTATGGACACTCTTATGTTCGAACAAGGTGTTCATTATGGCCAAACTGTGATTTGCACAGAAGTCCAATAACAAAACACCGCTCAGGTTCAGATCAGGGAGGCCGTTCCTCCCAATCACGCCCCTCCAGGTCTCGCTGTTGTTACCCACGTGAGCATTAAAGTCTCCCAGTAGGACAACAGAGTCTCCAGGTCGAGCACCTTCCAGCACCCCACCCAGGGACTCTAAGAAGGCTGGGTACTCTGAACTGCCACTTGGCGCATAAGTGCAAATGACAGTCAGGACCTGTTCCCCGACCCTAAGGCGCAGGGAACAAACCCTCTCATCCACCGGGAAGAACCCCAACGTACCGGCAGCAAGCCGAGGGGATATTAGAATACCCACCCCAGCCCGCTGCCTCTCACCAGGGGCAACTCCAGACTGAGACAGAGTCCAGCCCCTCTCCAGGAGACTGGTTCCAGAACCCAAGCCATGCGTAGAGGTGAGCCCGACTATATCTAGCCGGTACCTCTCAACCTCACGCACTAGCTCAGGCTCCTTCCCCACCAGAGAGGTGACATTCCATGTCCCAATTGCCAGTCTTGGCAGCCGGGGATCAGTCCGCCAGGGCCTCCCCCCCTGGCCGCCGCCCGGCACACAGTGCACCCGACCCCTACGGCGCCTCCTGTGGGAAGATGGGCCCATGTCCCTTTTTCGGCCTGTGCCCGGCCGGGCCCCATGGACTAAGGCCACCAGACGCTCGCCCTCGGGCACCCTCCCCGGGCCTGGCTCCAGGGTGGGGCCCCGGTAACCCTATCCTGGGCAGGGTAAACTGTTCCCTCTATGTTTTCCTCATAAGGGTCTTCTGAATCGCTCTTTGTCTGGTCCCTCACCCAGGACCAATTTGCCATGGGAGACCCTACCAGGGGCCAAAAGCCCCCAGACAACATAGCTCCTGTGATCCATGGGACACACAAACCCTTCCATCACGATAAGGTAGCGATTCACGGAGAGGTGAATTTTTTTTAAACTCAAGCTGCTTATTTGTACTATGCTTTTATTTCAGAGTGCAATAAGACATTAAACTGACTCTCTGTCTGTCTCTCTCTCTGTCACCTCTCTGCCAATCTCTGTCTCTGATCATTTGAGTGTTACCCAGTAGACAAACAGAGCTTAGATAAATCAGTGGAGGAAATTCCCCAGCTCTAACTGCTTCTCAGTCCTCTGGATGTCGATCCTGCATTGTCTGAAGGCATGCTTGCCAGGGTGGTCCTCCGGGAAAGCCTGACCCCTCAGTCAACAGTTCTCCTCTGAATCCCTGCACTTGGTACGTAACTGAGTTGAATAAAAATGTAGTGGCCTGGAAAAGTAGGCCATAAGTATTAGCAAATTTTTTAAAGCTAGAGTGGCCTGTAAAAACCCTTTGATCATCTTTAAAAGGTTTTCACCTTTACTGTTTTATATGGGGTCAAAAAAAGAAAGTATCCACAATTTAGGCAATCTGAATGCACGATATTTTATTTTTCTTTAGCAGTGTCAGGTTTGTCAAACAGCAGAAAACAGGACCCAGTCGCAGGACTTTAACTGTGACAATGAGTTTATTTCCAGTGCAAAAAACAATGTACAAACGTGCCTGAAAAAACACACTGCATTCAAAATGTACACAGATAGCATTCTGTTATGTGTGGGTTTTTTTTATTAATTATGACCTGGCCTGCTCAGAACCCAAATCTCAACATTATTAAAGCAGTACGGAATAATCTCAATGGGAACAAAAGATGGTTAGCGGGAACAGCAGGAACAAATCAGGAATAACAAGACATGGGAGATTAAACTTAAAACAAGGCACAAACAACTAAAGGCTATAAAAATAAAGGTAGAAATAACACCAAGACAAAGATTGGACTCTAACACAGAGACAAAAGACCCGATGTGAATAGAAGACTGGAGGAAAAGAAACGGATCACAACAAGGAACAGAGCAGACCATGTTTTTGGTGTGGAAAAGCAGAATTTCAGGCCAACTTTTCAACAACACAAGTGATTATAGAAGGTAGCGCACTTGTGGAGAATACAAAATTGCTTATGACGGGCAACCAAGTAGAGCAGGGTTAAAAATGCTGATTAGGATGAGCCGGCAAGGATATCAAAACTAAATAAGCAGAAGAATGAGGCCAGAGGCTAGACTTGTATTGTGTACAGGGCTGACAGCCTTAAATGGAAAAGTCTGCCTTTACTATACATTACACCAAAAGTGTGATATTCTGCACCACATGATACTTGTCTAGTTGTAGGGAAAACAATCACAGTACTCTGTCAAGCCATTAATAACTGTTTGTGAGTCACTGTGTGTGTGTGTGTGTGTGTGTGTGTGTGTGTGTGTGTGTGTGTGGGCTCCAGGGTGTTAATTTCCAGCGATGGGATGAGTCCTTTGCATCCCAGCGTGATTCATATTAAAAGTCAATTGGCCTTAAAATTTGGCCAGACCCCCAAAGTCTGCAGCAGTGAGGCATGACTGTCAACTAATGAGAGAGAAGTTCACAGTCATACTGGCTGAAATTGAATCTGACCAGAGAAGCCAATGGGCCAGAGACAGAGTGTCACAGCGACTGACCATTACACTGATGACAACTTTCCTGCTAACTGATCCATACTTGCCCACCCTGCTCCAGTACATTCTCCCCAGTGCTGGTGGCCAGTTGGTAGTGTGCTTCTGTATGTGTGTATGTCTACATGTGTTTCTGCATGCATGTGTGACACATTGAGATTGATGAAAACTTAAAGAACTCTTACATCTATAGCAACAATTTGCTAGGTATATGTACAAAGAGCAAAAACCTGTTTTGTCAGTAACCCCCTGGCCAGTAACATCAGCAAGTGCTATCAACGTGTCCTTGCTCTTAATTTCTCGCCTTTGTGCCTGTCTGGTGAGGTATGTCAGTGCTGGCTGAGAAACAGAACGAGATGAAGCCAGGAAGGCAATCTCCCACCTGCTGGGCTGTGATTTCTGAACTATAATTACCGTGCACACAATTTGCTGCAGCGCGAAACTTTATCACTTAGGACCAGAGCATTCATTACTGGCTTGGAAACTTCTACAGTCTCCTTTCTAGACGTAACAGTTTTTCTCCTCTAACATTAATATATCTGGTTTATATATCTGTGAAAGAGCAATATCAGGCATTCACATTCAGAGGTTCTGTTTAAGTTCTGGGCTGTTTAGATGAATGCCCATGAATAATTGTTTTGTTTTTCCTAAAAAGCAATTTAAAAAAAACAATGCCAAACTCAAAAATCTATTTTAAATGGAATGGACATTTTTGGAAAAACTGATAGGAATGATCAGGAGTGAATAACAGGCACACTTTGTTGGATACACCTAAGAACTGGTTTCTCTGGTTATTGTACTAGAGAACAATCTGTAAATAATATAGATTATATATATAAATTCATGATAAATGAGAAACACAAACCTTTAAATTACAGTCAAGGTTTTCAATGACTCCTGTTTTACTGTTAAATAGCTAAATCTATGAGTTCCTGACAGTTGCAGGTAGAAGTATGAAGTGTTCTTACTTTAGATCAGTGCTTCCTGCAATCACTTCTGTTAATATGCACTTTCACATGGCTAAGACAACTTCTTTTGGGTGGTATATCATATTATTAAATTCATTATGAAATAAAACTACAAGATTTTTCACATAAAATTACATAAAACCGCCTGACTGATAACAGGATGATTTTTCTGCAATTTTAGGCCTGAATAATTGTCTTGGAACAGTGTTTGACCATATTGTCAGATAATTTAATTATTTTACACATCTATCAACACGCTATTTAATATAATATATTAATGAAACATACAAGACTTCATGTAAATTTTAAGCAAAAACACCTGTATTTTTATTTATTATCCTGTAAAAATAGATACTTTTTGTATTTTAATTTAGGAAAATTTTTGTTTGTTTTTTAACATTTTGGTAACAATGCCTTACTGATTTGTTTTATTTTTTTCACTGATTTCTTTTAACAGTGACACTCTCACAGATGTGAAGGTACGCACTGATTTCAGTTTTTTAATGACGCTGGTATCCCATCTTTTTAAAAAGACATACTTACTTATATATACTTATACTTATACGATTGCCAAACTTCTACTTAAACAGAGAAGAAAAAATGTATACATAATGTGAAGAAACAATTTATCTAGCAAATGTTACACACTAATATTAACGCAAAAGATCTGTGAAATTAAGAGTAAAAGTGATTACATGTTACATTCTGGCCACTTGGTGGCAGTGAGACTAAAAACATGTCTTCCATTATCACTGAGATAGAAGACTAAAATATTTTACTGAACAATCAGCTGCAGATTGTTGCTGGACATGTTGTTGCTGGGGGCTTTAATAAGACATGTTTGAAATCTGTACTCCTCAAATTCCACCAACACGTGTACTACCAGGGGGATAGGACACTGGACCACAGTAACATCAAGCATCCCTACAGAACAACACCCCTCCCCCACCTCTCCCTGCTACTCATCCCTCCCTACATCTGCCTCAGGAAAAAAAAAACCTTCCAAGCACCTGGGCCATTAAAACATAGATGATGCTCTCCTCCAGCTACTGGACTGTTTTGATCTGTCAGACTGCTCCATCTTTCAACAGCAGGACCTGGAGCCCTTCACTCACTCTGTCCTTTTCTACATTAAGTGCTTTGTATAGAATGTGACAGTGACCAAAACCATCAGAGTTTTTCTAACCGAAAACCTTGGATGACACGTGAAGAACAGGTTCAGAACAGGTTCAGAACACATAACTCAGCCTTCAGACCGAGGGACAGTTCTCTGTACAGCACTGCCAGAGCTAGCCTGAGGAGGAGCAGGCCAAGGAGGCCTACAGGAGGTGGAGAGAGGGCTTGTGGAGAGGCGTCCAGGCCCTCACCACCTGCAAAGGCCAGAGTCCCCCAACCTCTGTCTAGCAGAGAATATCAAGACCTTCTTTGCTAGGTCAGAGACCCATCCCAGAGACTGTGCTCAAATCCTCACCAGGCTGACTCATGCCACCATTGCCATCTGTCTGAAGGCCTCCACCATCATTCCTATTGCCAAAAAGGCTGGAATAGAAAGCCTTAATGACTTCGGATCTATAGCCCTCACATCTGTAGTCATGAAGTGTATCGAACGGGTAGTGTCTCAGCAGAGACTGCCGACCTCCCTGTCTTGACCCCTACCAGTTTGCTTATACAGCAAATCGGTCCAGTGAGGATGCCATCACCATTATCCTTCACTGAGCGTTGAGACATCTGGAGAACAGGAAATGCTACATGATCATGCTCTTCATCCTTACCACCAAATCAGACCACCTCCACATACCCCCCGCCACCTGCTCCTGCATCAAAGATTTCCTAACCAACCACTTTGCCACTACTGAGAACAGAAAGGCTGCACACAAGGTAATTAACACTGCCTGAAAAATGCCACACCTGGAGGCCATCGCCAGCCCCTATTGTCTCAGGAAAACCAGTGACCCCTTGCACCCTTCTCACTACCCGATGAATCACTGCCCTCTGGACAACACTTCAGGTTAATCAGGTGCCACGCCTCCACACTCACAACACACCGACTCTATTCAGACCAATTTGTTTTTCTTTGCACTGCTTCTAAGCATCTTATCCCCTTTTCCATTAGTACCTGCTTGGATGAACTCAGCACGGTTCGCCACAGTTTTCAGGTTTTTCCATTAGGTTGTAGTACCTGGTACCAGGTACCTTTTTAGTACCTGCTCAACCGGGGTTCCAAGCAATCCAAACAGGTACTAAAATGTGACGTTGTCAGACTGCATGCTACCGATTGGCTGGTCATGGATACAACAAACAACAACGTGTCGCCCAAGTCTGACGAAAAGCCACGGGCTGAGCAGCAGTCATATTCTTACTGTGACATCCACCTTTTCGTGGCATTCTTGTCAGATAATAATTACGTTGCAGGACGCTTGGACGCGTTGCTATGATGACAACCACACACGTTAGGTAGTACCGGGTTGTATTGGAAAACCACTCGATCCGATTCGAGTCGTGGTGATCCGTGGTGAGTCGATCCGAGTAGGTACTAATGGAAAAAGGGGTTTGCAGCTGTTCTCTAATGTGTGTCTCTTCTTGAATGTATATATATATTTCTCCTGTTTGTTATTTATTTGTGCCATCTACTATTTATATACTTTATACAGTATATACTTTTATTGTACATGTACAATGGCAATAAAGGGCTATTCTATTCTATCCTGATATTCCAACAAGGGATAAAGGGAGACTGAGACAATAAAGGCACAGGCAGGTGATTAGGAAAAGTGGAGACAAATGGGAAAACAGCTGAAGAATAACTAATGGGGCAAAGGAAGCAAAACTCAATACAATGCAGGATACAAAAATAAAACAGTAAGAAACAAAAAGAGAACAAAAATGCAGATCTAACACTGAGACAGAAAGGGGAAACAAAATGCAGAGACAAGACTGACTACACACACGAGACACAATTAACACAATTAAATAAACACTGAGGGAGAAGAACAAAAGACGCAACAAAAGGCATCATTAAATACTCAATACATGACACACATATAGATATTCAACAAACAAGGAATAACAGAATATTCAAAAAAACATTAGAAAGTCCAAAAACTAACGTTGTGACAACTGAGCTCTTCATAATTTCAACATCGATTTTTTGTTAAATCACAGTTTTAGCATTACATTGGATGTACACACACATGCGTCTTCAAGCACATTAATAATAATATGCTGCTTTCCTCCATAACTTTCATTCATGTAAAGACCAATCAAAAAGGCTATTAGTAGACAAGATGACTGTTAATCTAACATGTTTAAAACTGTCAATTGTTAGGCTCGCAAAACCCCTATACAGTATAAAAAAAAGTCTTAATCCCTGATCCTACGAGTCTAAACCAGCAGATAATGCAGGGTTCTAGAGCCGATGTGTTTGAGGGGAATCGCTTGAAAAATAATGGTCCAAATCTTTCTCAGAATTATAATTCAACATGGTAATGAGGATCATGATGATGATCATGAGCAGAAAACCAATTTGTAATCTGCAATCTTTCTTTTGTGCCTCTGCTGGAATTTCTAATGGTGAATTTCTGGAATTCAAGCCTTTGAACTGCTCATCTCCCAGGGTGCTGAACACTGACCCAGAACACCTCCACGCATAGGTGGAGCATAAGAGAAGGAAAACAGGACAAAAAGACACACTGTAGAATAGAGCCATAGATTAATAATAACTAATGATTAAATGCAGAGTGGTGTATAAACACATAGTGAGTGAAAAAGATGAAAGCTAAGAAGTGGCCTGATTACTCAAGATCTTGTATGTAAGGAGAAGGATCTTAGATTCGAGATTTAACAGGGAGTCAATGAAAGGAACGCAGTGAATAAAATCTCTCTTTCAGGTCCCTGTCAGGGCTCTTACTGGAGCATTTTGGATTAACTGAAGGCTTTTACAACTCAACTGTCACGGTCCTGGGTTGGTGACCCAGTGTTTTCAGTTTTGTATCATTATTGAATTTTTGTCATTGCTTATCTTTTCTAGTCTTTTGATTTC
Source organism: Perissodus microlepis (assembly GCF_051167445.1). NCBI lineage: Eukaryota > Metazoa > Chordata > Actinopteri > Cichliformes > Cichlidae > Perissodus > Perissodus microlepis. Next base: position 1,330,729 of record NC_140473.1, on the reverse strand, counting down.
TGTTCTGTGTTCTATGGTTGCTGTATCCCCAAGCCATGTCGGCATCTGTTTTGTTTCCTGTTTTACTTTGAAAGCCTGTGTCTTATGTCAATGTATTGAGTTTTGCTACCCTTGCTCTCGTCATGTCAGATTACTCCCAGCTGTGCTCCCCTTCTGTGTCTCAGGCCCTCGTTATCCCAGGGTGTATTTAAGCCCTGTGTTTTGCCTGTGCTGTGTTGGGTTGTTGCTGTTCACGTCTTCCCTGTGCTGTGTTTGGAAAGTGTTCATGCTCTTAGCTCTTGGTTCTGTTCCTGTTCCTGTGGAGTCTCTAGTTTTAGGTTCCAGTGTCCAGTCTAGTTTTGTGTTCATGATTTTGGTTGTGTTTCAGTAATGTTTATTTCTCTGATGAGTTATCCCAGTGAATAAACTGCACTTTAAGTTAACCTCTTGGTTACGAGTCCTGCATGTGGGTCCTCCATTCTGCCTGCTTCACAGCACACTACGCCTGCTCTGTGACATCAACACTGTATACTGCTATAGCTACACCCTTTTTTGCACATGCTCTTCTTCTGCGTGTGTGTGTTAAATGTTGTGCTAATTCTTACTTCTTGTGTTGTCTGTTTTTGTTACTGTTTACTAACCTGTAAATTGTAAATACTGTAAAACCACTGTCATTTAATCGTCGGGCATTGCATTGCACAGCTACAAGCATTTCACCTCATGTCATACTATGTATGGTTGTGTGTGTGACAAATAAAATTTGAATTTGAATTTGTACTGGAGCACTGTAACCAACATAATTTTCCTTAAGGATCAATAAAGTATTTCTTAGGACTTCCTGAAATATACAATTTTTATTCGTTATCAAGAATAGCATAAAACATAACAACCAAACAGAAAAGAAGATAATAATTCATTATTATCAGGACTTCCTGATAATAATGAATTACAGTAGTCCAGCCTAAAAGTAATAAATGCATGAACTCATTTTGAGTATTGCTCTGGGAAAGGATGTTTCTAATTTTAGTGATATTGCACAAAGAAATGTTTAACATGCGCATTGAAGGAAATATCCTGTTCAAAAATAATTCAGAGATTCCTGGAAGGCCGACATGACAATTAAAAGCCACATTTTTAGCTGTTAGCAGTGATGAAAATAGCCATTCAGGTTACTTGATCGTTCCCTTCCTAATTGTGTGCCACATCTATTTTAGCATGTGAATTACACCTTCCTGCATCTCTCCCTCACTCTGTTGGGAATGCTGTCCCTCCTCACGCTCTTCTCATTGGCTAGTGGTAGCAGCAGAACCCGTCCTGCGACTGCAAGGTCTGGTTACTGGTTGTTACTGGTACTACTGCTGCTGCACTGTCAACATAAGGCCCAACAGCTAATATGTCGGTTTTTTGATACAGTTTGTTGCATCTAGCTCTAGTTTATATTTCTCTGAGCCTCTGAACATTTTTGCTGTTGTTCATACGTCTTTATCAGCCACTTCTTCCAACGAAACTCTTTTCCACAAGGTGCACAAGTACACAGGGAACGTAGGGGAGGCGCTAGTTGCATTAAGAGGTTTGATTAGAAGAAGACAGATCAATCCAACTCTTGATAATAGTAGTAACAGAGAATCAATGCTATCATGTTATTATTATTTCATAAAAATGTCCCTCAAGCATGCACTATACAATGACATTTTTGTGTTAACTGAAGCATCTATTTTACTTAAAGCACATTTAAGCAACAGAAGCTGATTCAATGTCCTTTAGAGGCAAGCACATTTATATTCCAGGTCTTCAAAAATACTATCATGATCTAGCAGAATGATCACCTCAGTGGAGAGTACTGTTTAAATTACACTGGTTTATTCACGGGAGAAACATTAGTGCACAGCAAATCCAGCATGTCCAAATTACCACTGTCAGATTTGATTTCAACACTACTAAAGTGTCTATATGGGTCCACACCAGAGAGTGTTAATTTAACTCTTTTTGGAGAGTTGGTACGTTAACTCTGATATAGTGTTAAACACCAAATCTGTCTGGAGTTGATAATTTAACACTTGGTGTTAAGAGTTTATATATTAACTCTCAAACAGTATTTTAGTTTAACTACGTAAGAGTTATCTTCTAATTAATTCTAAAAAGCGGGAATTTTCCTGTTCTGAACTTCTAGAAATTTCTTTTGGAAATAAACATTTACTAAAAAGACGCAATGGTTTTTGAAAAACATTTATTCTGAACTGTGCACCACAATTTCAAAACATTTTCTGAAAGATGTAACAGTGTACATGTTCTCACTTTCATTAGAATTTTGTTTATCAAAAGGTCTGACATAGGTGAGCTGGTAAAAGCAAATAACAGCATTCTCATCACTTATTTCTTCAATACAATATGCATGTCCTTCATTCATCACTTTGTGGAACTTCAGAAATTAGTTTTTTGTATGAGCTGGATCTGAGGTGATTCTGAGGATTATCATTGTAAGGACATTATGGAGCCACCACAACGGTCAAAAATATCAGCAGTTAGGGAGCATTTTGACACGCTATTGTCCAATAATAACATAACGCGCATTCGTGTGTATTTACATTATACAGGACTTCACATGGGTATTCTGCAACTGACACAGCTTTACGTTTAGGTATCCACTGGTATGTAGCCCACATGATTATCAAACCATGCTGCTGTACATTGAATGACCAGCAGATGTGAGCACTTCCAAGGTTCAAGGTTCAAGGTTCTTTATTTGTCACATGCATAGTTATACAAGTATAACACACAGTGAAATGTAGCCTGACACGCTCCTCGACATGTGCAAAAATGGGGGGGGGGGGGGGGGTAGAGGAAGAACATTATATATATATATATATATAAATAGTATATACATTGGGTGAATGTGCAGTAGTAGCAGCAAGCAGGTGAATTCTGTACATTAATATGAATAGACATCTGACTATTTTACAGGATAGACAATATAACCATATTTAAAATTAAAGGAATTTGAAATGTACATTGTGCCTGGGTTTAGAGTGTCTGGAAGAGAGTCCTGTCTCAGTCAATTATAGATGATGTGAGAGGGCGGGTGTGTGTGTTTAGGGCCCGGATGGCTTGGGGATAGAAGCTCCTCTTGAGTCTCTCTGTCCTTGCCCGGATGATGCAGAACCTTCTACCAGATTGCAGAAGTTGGAACAGGTTGTTGCCAGGATGGGACGGGTCCTTCAGTATCTGCTCTAGTCCGACATCTCCTGGTGTAGGTGTCCTGAAGCGGGGGGAGAGCAATCCTGCAGCAGCGTTCTGCTGTACGGATCACTCTCTGGAGAGCTTTTTGGTCCTTCACACAGCTGTTCCCAAACCACGATGTCGATCGTGTTCCAAATGAGCTGTTAAACAGGGCTTTGTTTCAGCCTTAAACTGTCAGCTCGACAGGTGAGCCAGAGCAACGGATTGCTGATGAGTGCCACACAAGAAGGCGGAGACATGGGAGGAGCCACAACTGAGGGGGTTAACCACAAACACCCCCCCCCCCCCCCCCCACACACACACACACTGACAGAGAAAGAGAGAGAATGAGTAGAAGGAAACAGAAGAGACAAAGAAAAAGCAACCCAGCACGAGAGACTACGACCATGACAGAAACCTAGGGTATCCAATAGTGCATTTTGCTTAGAAAAGGTTATAACTGAGACACGTGACCCGGAAGTATCTGTGGGGCAGCCATAATGAGAGCTGTTCCAATGCGCCAAATACTACGGAAAGGCGTTTCAGTGCTTCCCTTGTTGTTTCCTTTAGCGTAGGATAAACTGGAGTGTCCTTTAAGAAAAGAGAGGAGACAGAGCTCAGTCACTGTGACAGAACATCTGACAAATTATGATTAAAAAAAAACTGCAATAATGAACAGGGTGGAGCACATCATGTAAATGTTCATTGTAACTGCATTTTCTATTTCATACATAACCTGCATTTGAGTTTTTAACAGCAGTTTATTAAACTTACAGCCAAACTCTGAACATCACACTCCCATAATAAAACTATTTCTTGTTGACTTGTTGCACTGGATTAAGGGCAAAAACACCACTGTGTGCTGTAAGGAAAGCTTCTAAGAGTTCACAGCAGAGACACCAGAGGGATTAACTGCTGCCCAAACTGTGGACTTACAAATTGGTTTTGACTTTTTCATTGATCATATTTGACGCTTGTTCTCTTCAATCTGTCCCTGCTCAAAGATGAGAACAAAATCAGCTTCAGCTCAGAGTAGTAGCTCATTTTCGAGACAAATTGTTTTTAATTCAATTCAATGTTATTTGTACAGCACCAAATCACAACAACAGTCGCCTCAAGGTGCCTTAATATTGTAAGGTAGACCCTACAATAGTACATACAGAGAAAAAAAACCAACAGTCATATGACCCCTATGAGCAAGCACTTTAGCAACAGTGAGAAGGAAAAACTCCCTTTTAACAGGAAGAAACCTCCAGCAGAACCAGGCTCAGGGAGGGGCGGGGCCATCTGCTGTGATTGGTTGGAGAGAGAAGGAAGACAAGATAAAGACATGCTGTGGAAGAGAGACAGAGATTAATAAGTGTGATTCAGCAGAGAGGTCTATTAACACATAGTGAGTGAAAAAATGACTGAAGAATAAATACTCAGTACATCATGGGAATCCCCCAGCACCCTACACCTATAGCCGCATAACCTATAGCAGACCTGGTCCAGCCCTAACTATATGCTTTAGCAAAAAGGAAAGTTTGAAGCCTAATCTTGAAAGTAGAGATAGTGTCTGTCTCCTGAATCCAAACTGGAAGCTGGTTCCACAGAAGAGGGGCCTGAAAACTGAAGGCTCTGCCTCCCATTCTACTTTTAAATACTCTAGGAACAACAAGTAGGCCTGCAGTGTGAGAGCGAAGTGCTCTAATAGGGTGATTAATAGGGTGATATGGTGCTACAAGGTCATTAAGATAAGATGGGGCCTGATTATTTAAGACATGAACTAGTTTTTAATTTAATTGATTTTTTTTTTTTTTTTTTTTGGGGGGGGGGGGGGTCCATTTTGATGATTATTGTTTGCACTGGAACCAGTTCAGAAGGCAGTTTCAGCCTTACAGCTGTCAAATGGGGTTTTAAAAAAAATTGTTATCTTCATTATGACTTTTTAAGAAAGCTGAAACTTTACCTCTTCATTCTTAGCTTACAGTATGTTCTTTTGTGATAATGCATTTGCTGAAAATTTATTTACTTTCCAGGACAAATCAGAAGCAACACAGAAGGGAGCAGTTGCTCAGGTACCTGCAGGAGTTTCCTGTGAAACACATCATGTGTCCATCATATTTGAGGATCAGGTTATACTGTCTTGCCCAGATGCACTGGTGATTTGGTTTTTGGTTTTTGGATGTGTGAATGTGTGTGTGAATGGGTGGATGACTGGACATGTAAAGCGCTTTGGGGTCCTTAGGGACTAGTAAAGCGCTATATAAATACAGGCCATTTACCATTTTTTGGATGGATGTATGCACTCCATTTGAATTAGTCAGTGATGCTAAGTGGATTTTTTGAGTTTATACAGATTGTCTTCTTAAATCTCAATGACAGGGGAAAGTAACTCAAACCTAAATTGCAGGCCCTAAAAAAACAAACAAACAAACAAAAAAAACTTAAGTAAAACTTGCAAACGTTTATGTTGAAAGTCAGAACGTTGTGTAGAAATGATCTTTTGACTAGCATGCTAAAGTTAAATCAAGTCAACATTTTACTTTTGCATCTGTGAACTATGACTAAACAGTCATTTTTTAAGTGTATAATTCTGTGTTTAACTATTGACCCAGTCAAAGGGAGCTACCCTTTTCTGAATTTTTATTTAATTTTTCTGGTTTCTGCATCTTTTTGTGGCATTTTCAAACTTTGAAAACGCCACACACGCCATGAAAAATGACTTTCATTTGATAATATTTCTTATTTTGTGTTTTACTGATGTGAGTTTCCCAACATGTTTCCTGTGTGATGCCATTTAACTCACCAGTTTCATTTTACAAGTAATGAGAAGTAATGGATTCATGAGAATATTAGTTGATGGTATGGGCACCACACGATCTGTATTCTACTTTACTCCTGTTTTCTGGGAAGGGAAAATCATTTGGGAAGATAGTAATGACTTAAAGTTGATCTTAAAATCTACAGTCATGGAATCCTGCCTCGGGACGTTTATCAAACCATCACTGGGTTTATGTTATAGTCCAATTAAAGCATCTTTTGGAGTTTGAATGTGTGTGTGTGTGTGTGTGTGTGTGTGTGTGTGTGTGTTTTGAATAAAAACTCGTATTACTTGTACTTCTGGTGCTCTTAAAGATGCCCCTGTGAGGGGACTACAAAAGAAGTTGCTTATACAGTTTCACCAGACTGGTTTGATAGCAGAACTTCTGTGTTTTATAGAGCCATGTGGGTTATTATTGATCCCCCCCCCCCGCCCCCCTGATTAGTTTTGATCAGAGGCTTCACTTCACAGAGTGAAGAGCTTCCACTTATGCCAGCTCAGATAAAAAAATGTGATATTTTGCTGAAAACAAAGGTTTTCCAGAGTCTTTCATTGAACATTTGTGGGGAGTTTTTATTTGTATTTTTGAGGTGAACTATGAAATACAGGTTAGTGTAGCAAAGATGAAAAGTTTTGAATACCTTTTGAAAAAAGGACACAGCTAAGTTTAGGGTTGTCACAACTGAAATGTTGTGATGAATCTTAATGGAAGCAAATAAAGAGAATAAAACTGTGTAAAGATGCATTCAAGTTCATTTGGCTCAATTCATATTAATAAAATAACGTACGCAAGTTCAATACTCTTTACTTCTGGGTTTTTGGTTTGTTTTTTTAAATTATGAGTACTTCAGTTACTGTCACTCAGTTAACAATAATAAATCCACTTAAACTGTTTGATTTTATTAACTCAAATAATTCAAGGCAATCTGAGCTAACACGCCAGGTTTTACTTTGCGGAATACTGAAAACTGTGAAGTATATCGTTAATGTTGGAACTGATAGCTTAATGCAGACCTTCCCAAAGTGTGGGGCCCGCCCCCTAGGGGGGGCGCAGAGCCATTGCAGGGGGGCGCGGTATGAAAAGGGGGGGAAGAAAAAACAAAACGCTTGGACCCTGCTAGCACAGGCGCCCACAGACACGCAAAGCAGGAGATGAAGCATCGCTGAATATGTTTCCAAACCAACTTCATTCTAAGCCAAAGACTAGAAAATATGGTGAAGCAAATCTTCCCTTTGGCTTCACCTGCACAAGCACCGAGGTAGGTCTCCCTGCAGGATTGGTTTTCCCTGCATGGAGAGCAGCGTTGGGCTGTTCAAATCACGCACAAACAGGATCCCACAGCTGTTTATGTTTTTGAACCCATTTTGCACAGAGAGGCATTTTTTGAAAAATGTATTGATAGCAATGTTGAATATTATTACACATGAAAAAAAAAAACTACATGTAAATTAATCACACCGTGACGCCTCTGCCTTTGTAAATAGAGGGGCAGTAACTGCGCGTGTGTGTAAGCGTGTAAAACCTGCAGATAGTCAGATTAACAGTATTTTGTCTCTATCTGCTATTCTGCAATTCATCTCATGTAAAAAAAAAAATAACGTGCGCACAGCATGATGTGAAAAAGGCACATACCTTTTAACTTTGTGTGACCAACTCTGTATTCCTCGTCCACACATAAACGCAAAAAAGGAGTTTAAAAAATCTCCGTTTTCGGTGATTCGAAACGCCGTTTAGGTGTGGACGAAACAGCTGCGTTTTCAAAAATACCGGTGTAGGTGTGGACGTGGCGTAAAAGAGTTAGTAGTTTATTTTATTACTACCTGTAATTTATTGCAGATTACTTGTATTTGCTTAACTGTTTAGTAAATGTTTGAGGTGTGAAATAAACAGCAATGCAGCAAAATATAGGTGTGTGTGGTTGGAGGATGTGTGCGTGCGTGCGCGTGTGCGCGTGCACGCGCGAGAAAGGGGGGGGGGGCGAACATTTTTCTTGTAAAACAAAGGGGGCCCAGCAAAAAAAGTTTGGGAACCACTGGCTTAATGAGAGTCAGTGGATGTTTACTCGTGTATAAAACATCCTCAGACTTAGGCAAATACCTTCTGAACATCGAGTCTGTTCCGTAAAGTGAACAAAACCAGATTTTTACAAATATCGGGGAAAATACCAATCTATAAATAACTAGAAGTAGCCCATTCTAAATCTAAATTGATGAATGTATAAAATATAAAAATAAATGACTAAATAAAAACGCTCGAGTAAATCGATAAACTGAATTGTTCAACTTCGAATTATTTCTCTTTTGGAATTTTCATATTGTGCTGTATAAAAAAATGTAATACAAATATTTGAAAATATGCAAATAAAATAAAAACCCATGATAACGTGTGTATTTCTACACAACTAAAACCAAAACTTTACCTGTAGCCGTCAGAAAACTGCTGTCTTGATAGCAGAATGTTTTAGAAGAAATCATCTCTACAGATGATTTTATAATCTTCCTGACTGGATTTTATTTAGGATTAAATAGGCATAAAAAATATGTGCTCGGTATCCTCCCTGTCAGTTTGTCCATGTGTTCCTGTCTCGGGCTGTGGTCCGGGGAGCCTGACGCTGATTTTGGCAGAGCGCTCGTCTTACCGCGGGGGTGGCGAGGCTGGAGGTGTGGTAGGGCCTGCTCTGCTCCGCCACCAGCCTTGTAACGCGCTGTCACGCTCGTGCGTGGGTCTGTCTGTACACTTCAGCACGCATTCTAATTTTCTAATTTGCTTATTGTCTGTTTCTGACTGTAACTGGCCTGAAGAGTAATTCTGTGCTACTTACACCGCAAATGACGATGATATCGTGCTGATAAACACATTTGCTCGTTTGGTGACAAATGATGTCGTTTAACAGATAAAGTGTAAATAGAGCCTATCTGATTTGTAATTGGACTGTTCTTCGCTGTTTGCTCTGTCTCAGAGCTCCCCCAAGCACGCGCGCTCACGCAGAAAGAAAGAAAGAGAGATAAGGGGAGGGGTGAAGTGAGTAATTGATTGCCTTCCGCAATAACATGTTAGTTAGTCGGTCCAGCTCTTGGTGCATCGCTGTTCACCGAGTGAGAGCCAGTCTTATATATATTCATGTTGTACGTCACTCCGAAAAAGTGCTTCAGAGAGACGGTGGGAGTCTGGGAGTCAGAAGTGTTTAGGCAGCGGGCGATATGAGGTTACACCTGTGATCCTCGTTTTCCTTCATTCTTGTCCAAACTTTGACATTTTCAGTCAGCTGCTGAGCCGTCATGACCTCTAAGGGAGACTCTAAACGTCCAGCTGTTCTTGAGGGCAGTAGTCGCAGTCCGCTGGATCAGCTTCAACCACCGGTCAACACCAACAAACCGCTGACGCCTTTCGGCATAGATGACATTCTCAACAAACCGTCTGTGAAAAGGAGCTACTTTCTCAGCGGACAGAAGTTGCCCTCGGCTTGTCACGGCGTGTCCGGCCGGGTGCTGCTCAGTCAAACCTCCCCGCTCTGCGCGCTGGAGGAGCTGGCCAGCAAAACCTTTGAAGGCCTGGAGGTCAGCGTCCTGCAGGCTGCTGAAGGTAAAAGGCTGTTTTCTTCCTTTCTTATTGTAGGTGAGGAGAACATCCTCACTGTTACAACCGCAACAGCAGCAGCTTACTTTTCTGAAATATGAAAAATATCCGTAGATGTTTGGAGAAAAAGCTTTCAGCGTTATTTCTTGTACCTAATTGTAAGTACTACTGTTTTCTAAACAATGAATGATCCTGTGCTAGATATTTTTTCCTATTCGAAAACCGCTTTATGTTTTTAAATGTGCTCATTGAAATTTGACAAAGCACGCTAACTAAATGAATGAATCTGAATGAATGAATTTCGGAATCATTTCAGTGATGTCGTACTGGAGTTTTTGGTGACTTATAATTGTTTTGTTTTGTGTAACACTGTTTTTAGTGACTTGTAAACGTGTGTTTTATTCCAGTTTTACATTCTGTATGATCTTATTTCTACAGGCAGAGACGGGCTAACCCTACTCGGTCAGAGAAACACCCCTAAAAAGCGGCGGAAATCCCGCACGGCCTTCACCAACCACCAAATATATGAGCTGGAGAAACGTTTTCTGTACCAGAAGTACTTGAGCCCAGCGGACCGGGACCAGATGGCTCAGCAGCTTGGTCTGACCAACGCACAGGTCATCACATGGTTCCAGAACCGCCGGGCTAAGCTTAAGCGGGACTTGGAGGAGATGAAAGCGGACGTGGAGTCCGCCAAGGCCGCCGGCGCTGTGGCCTTTGAAAAGCTCTCCAAGCTGGCTGAGCTGGAGAAGTCCGCGGCGGCGGCGGGAGTTATGGGTGAGGGGACGATTTCTGGGCCGGGCCAAACCGAGCAACACCAGATCTCTTCCAGATTCCACACCACCGACACCCTAGACTCGCTGCATTTATTACCTCCATCACCTGCATCGACCGGTGACTATCGACTGACCACCAAGTGTTGCTTGGATGATGAAGATGAGATTGACGTTGGTGACTAAATAACACAGAGACAGTCGCGTGTTGCCCAATAACGCGATAGTAACAGACAGCCTTTAGAGGATTTACATAGCGGTGCGATTCAAAAATAGACGTCTCCGCTGTGATTTGCCAAAAGCCTTGCTGAACAGGCCCAGGCTCTGAAAACGCGTGGACTCTTCAGATTCAAACACTGATCACTGCTCTGGCTACAATCAGAAAGATTTCACTGCACATTTAATGCAGCCTACTTTGTGCTATAAAGCGGTGGAAATGCTTCTGTGAATCAGTTTGTAAGCCTGAGAAGACTGTTTTTAACCTTTTGATATATCAGCCCTCCAACGATAACTGCACAGAACAAGTGCGGTTGCTTGTATTAAACATGGTTTAAATAGGGTTTGATGTTTTGTAACACTTCACGTGCCTTAGAAATACAAAAACGAACCATAATAGCAGACATCTGTACAAATTGTACAAATGTACAAATGTTAATAAAAATGCATTTTTTTTTAAATATGCAGATTATCTCGCGTTGCTCAACATGATTTCCGGGGTGAACCAAGCGTTATTGAAGTGTAATATTTCTGTTTAAACGAAGTTACTCGAGATAAAGGCTTCTCGTTGAGGAGGACTGTGGGAGAGAAAATGCCAAACTCATCTAAACAGCAACTCACCTTCTGACCTGCTGTGCTTGAACATAATATGGGAAAAAGAACGCCTACGCGTAGTTTTCCCCGGGGGCGGCTCTACACCGTCGCGCGATGTGGAGACAAGCGTGTCCGCCTGCCTCACCGTCCGGCGGCTCAGTGCGCACAAAGGGCAGTGTTGCAGAGGCCATATGGTTGGAGGGCTCTCCTCTCAATTACGAGTCGCTTTGATGGATTGACTTAACCCGTCTTTTCATCTGTTTATACCCCTTTTGTCACGCATAATTCAGACACTTTCGTTGGTTGCTGCTGTGTTCAAACACACTGCCATGAATGTGAATGAGGCATAGTGGGGCGGTCAGGGAGCGGTGAAATAATTGACTTATAGATAAAGGAGCGCCTGCAGAGCTCCACCCCCCAGTAATCAGACCCAACCAATATGCCCCCCCCATAAAATTATGAATTATCTTGCATAAATAGGCTGTTGATTTTCTTTACTCATTTCAGGTATTACCAGCAAAATGATTGCATGTTTAATAATCCGGGAATTTACCCAGATTTATTTATTTATTTAGACAGAGAGCTTCGCCCCCCCAATGTTCAGCACAAAGTTACGCTGATGAGCTCCTGGTTACACATTTCATCACCCATATGCTGCATTTTTTTGCATTTGAATTCATGAAATTTACTATATTAAAAAAAACACTCCCACTGTATTTTTCTAAACAAAACTATAAAAGCAACAACTTTGTAACAAAATGTCCAAAGTAGATATAAAATATGTAATATAAAACATTGATTGTTTATTAAACAATTCTCAAAGGCGATTATTAAAATGAAAAATATGACCAATATTGCCATTTACAGCCAACGCTTGACAGTTTCTTATAGAAACAGCTAAACATGCAAAATATGTTTTTATATCAATATCCAGCTTGTCATTCCGAATATAGATTTGTGAGGATTTATAATTTGATTTGTCAATAAATATATTTGTTCAGTAGGAAAAAAAGAAATTATTATTTGCCATGAAGCGTCCGATTTTCTTTTTCTTTTCTTTTTGTTTAATGTTTTATTTAATTTGTGTGTATATCACAGCAGGTGTATGTAGATGCACAATATATAGAATGACTATGAGTCTAGGTGATGCTATCTTAGTCAGTCCCCCCCATGGGGGTTTGTGTGTGTGTGATAGGGAGAGAGGGAGAGAGAGATCATTTATTCAATTGTCCGTAAAATGGAAGTTTGATGCATGTCCTCGTGCTCCCTCCATTTTTTTCTGTGGGACCTCAACAAAAAAGGCTGTTATCAACCGGGATCCTCCAAAAACAACGATAAATTGATCGATCGATTAAAATGCGATGTATATCTTTGTTTCTCTTTAAACTGCCAACTCCTAGACATACTTCCTCTTTTACTACTAATGTGCAAAAATCTCGAGCCACCCCTAATTTTGCTTGGAAAATAAGATGCATATGCAGCCATTTATTGAAACATGTGCAACTATACATGGATATATAGTATACAAGACAAAAACAGTATGTACAATTCTAATGAGCTTGAAAGTCAATTATTAGCATGAACAACTTTGTTTTTCAACAAAGCTTGAACTGTCTCGGTCAAGTCTTCTTGCTTTATGTTAGGAAGTCCTCAGGAATCGTTTTTCATGCTTCTCGAAGGACATTCCCAAGCTGGATGCTTTTTATTCCATTCTCTGTCAAGATGATCTCACACTGCTTCAACAGTGTTGATGATAGGCCAGCGAGAGGCAGATGCAGGATAGCTCGTCAGCCTGTCAAAAACATATAGATGCTAATAATCGCTGTATGTGTGATGTTCCTATAATAGTTTGTTCCTGTTAGCCCACCTGCTAAGGAGAAGATAGGGCACATACAGACACATGTTCAGACATACTCTACAATCATTGTAGCAAGATCAAAATGATGATGATTACTATTATTATGCTGAGACCAGTTCTGTCCAATCTATAAGCAATAGTCAGTGACATACTATCGATTATTTCCTAATTCAAAGCATTGCTCATCGAGCACAAATTCTTGTGTTTGTTGGTGAACTGTACTGTAGAGCTGGACTGTACTGCAATGTAAAGTTCTATGCTGTGAAAGCTGCCCTGCAAATGCCTGCGTGTGCTTTAAGAGCAGTTTGTGATGAGCTGGTGTCCATGCTTTGTGTTTGTGTGAGTCAGGATGGAGCTGAAGAAATGAACTGCCTCTGCTCCAGGGTACAACTTGATTGATCACTAAATAGGCTAAATTTGAAAGTTTTAGTTATAACGTTCCTGTAGAGCCCCTTAACACTTCAAACTTCAATTTTATGGTCTATTGAACGAAGTGTGTTCCTGACAGAATTGATATATGTATTAATTTACTTTAACCTGTAATTAATTACTATCCAAAAAGAAAACACCCCCCTCCTCCAACACATGCCCATTTTGTTTTTAAATTTCCAAGCTTAGTTGATCATTCAGAAGCAGAAATGAATTTAGCAGTCCAAGAAGATACCTCTCTTTTTTTCACACATCGCCTTTCACCCCCCTCCTGGGGCCTGAGTTTCCTGGTTGCTAAACTGCTCGTTGAGTGTATTAAAATCAGAGATGCAGAACAAGCTTGGCTGGCTATCTGGTGAAAAAAAGAAATTGCCTGTCCACTTTTGTGATGTGTTCATGCTGAGCAGGTTCTTCTTAATGTGGCTTGTCATTGCAACCTGGGATTTACAGCCGGCAGGTAGGGAGCACACTTTACGGTGTTAGCACACATATTTGTTTACAGTGTGTGAAAAGAAAAACAATGAAAGACTTTCAGAAAACCTGGAAAACTATTAAACTACAAGAGGGCTTCCTACCTTGACCATTTCAATTTCAGTAAGAAAAAAGGATGACACAAGCATAGAAACTGCCCACAAACTTCTGTAGATTTGTCAGATTATACAATCAGATCTTTTATTAAGTCTCTTATGTTTAGACGTTCAAAAGTAAGTAAATAGATCATTGTTAAAGGAAACAATGGTGGAAAAAGTTTTCTTTTAGTTGATAACTTACTGATGAAGCAGCACAGGGGTGTTGTGTGTGACTTCAAACATCCTGCTTACCTAAGGTGTAGAAATTCTATGAGGAGTTTGCCTTTTTCTGGGTATTCTAGCTTCCCACCAGGTTAACTGGTGATTCTAAACAGGCTCAGGGAGGGGTGGCCATCTGCTGCCACTGGTTGAGGATGAATCCAGACTGGTTCTACAGAAGAGCGGTCCCAAAGCTGAAGGCTCTGCCTCCCTTTCTAAATAGCCAATCTAAGAGGACGCACACTATTGGTGTAATATGGTACTATAAGGGCATTAAGATAAGATGGCGCCTAATTATTAAGACCTTGTGTGTGAGGAGCAGGATTTTAAAATTTATTCTGGATTTAACAGGGAACCAATGAAGAGGGGCCAGTATGGGAGAAATATGCTTTCTCTTTCTGCTTGACAGTACTTTGGATTAAGATGAAGTATTTAAAGATCACTGAATAAGATATATGAATGTGTAACGCTGCAGGCGTGGCTGGAGACCAAGTACAAGTAACGGTGTTAAAAGTAACGGCGTTACTTTTTTCAGTAACAAGTAATCTAACTAATTACTATTTCTATCGTTACAACGCCGTTACCGTTACTAACAAGAAAATGCGGTGGCGTTACTATTTTTCAACAAACAGACGGTTGAAGCTGTGTTCAGCTTACCGCTTCTTATATCAGTTGCACGGAAGTAGCTGTAAGTAATCCGGGCGCTACAGCTTTAAGCAGCTGTGCGCGCTCCCGCGGACGGTGATCACTTTCTTGCAGACGATCACTTTTTGGCACAAAACCTGGAGCTCAGGGGGCAAAACGATCGCATGAGTGCTGCTGTTTGACTGAGGAAGAATAAAGTAGTGGTGGTAAGCCAATCACATGACCACTTCAAGACAAAGCAACAAGGTACCAGTTTATAAATTGTGTTGATAGGCCTCGTAAAACCAGAGTCATGATAAACAATATATATGCGTGTTTTTCCCTCAATAGTTTCATCACGTTTACTGTCTAAGGACAGCGCAGCGAGACCTCTCTGCTTATGAGCAAACAAAAAACAGCTCGTTCCTGTTGGTGGAAAAATGCACCATGTCGACCAATCAAAAAATGATATGGCAACATGACATTTGGTTGTTTAGGGAGAGGGGGAAGATTTAGGAGTGACGCGAGAGAGAGAGAGCAGAAAAAGAGAGAGAGCGAGTTTTGAGATGTGAGAGATTTGTGACGTTTAGCGTGTTTGGAGTGTGTAGTTAATGTTTTGTCTTGTGTAGTTAGTGTTGTGGATAGTTTTGTGTTGTGTGTCAGAACAATGATGTGACTGCTGTCTCCAGGTAGAAACAGGAGTGATACACCTGCTGCTGTCAGACCTGCAGGTATCAGGCTGTGATGTTCTCCTTTATAGTGGACAGAAATTATTTTTTGGAGCGGCACAAATAATTTGTGCGGCATCTTATTGAAGAACAGCTGATTGTTCTGTAAATAGTCTGAAATGGTTATTTAAAAGAGGGTAAAAGGTAAATGGCTACAAATAACTTTGTTGTTTGCAAAACTTGTACATAGGATTTTAAAATTTAAAATGACAATTTATATTTGCATTTAAAGAAATATGATTCAATAAACATGTTTGTGGTTGTTACAGTAAAAAATATAACTTTTTCTACTCATATTTTGTTTTTTAGTCTGATTTTAGATTGTGTTAATACAGTCTGTCAAAATGAAAACATAACTGTAAATTCAGACACGTGAGGTTGTGCTGAAAAGGATGACACCAAACAAGGCAAAGTAAACAGTTTTTAAAGGTGAAATAGAGGAAACATCAAAAGTAGGTAAAAATGGCCAATTATACCCTGGACCCCAGAGGGTTAAACATTTTTTTAAAGTAACGTAATAGTTACTTTTCAAGTAATTAATTACTTTTAGAATATTGTAACTCAGTTACTAACTCAGTTACTTTTTTGAAGAACTAACTAGTAACTATAATTAATTACTTTTTCAAAGCAACTTGCCCAACACGGCATATCACTAAATACAAAGGGCCTTGAGGGGCAGGTGGGTTACCCAGAGGCTATCGGTCCCATGCACCCATTCTGTTCGCCCACACTTCAGAGGGGAGATGATGGGTGTGTGTCACTCTCTGGGCTGCATGTACTTGCATTTTGGCATGGTTGTTGGCCTGTTTGTTTCAGTGCTCTTTGTCTGTTAACCTAGGTTCTCTGTTCCTACTTTAATTGTCAGTCCAAAGTCATTCCTAGAACCCAGTTTGTTTGAAACACAATTCATCTACAGACTGTGAACGGACCTTATTTTTTCTGTTATTGGTAAAGGAAAATGCTCACCTGTTCACAACCTGATTGCCCACTCTCCAGCCGCATTTCTCTCATGCCCCTGGATTTCCTTCTAAATGCCAATCAATTACTCCTTCTAAGCCTAAATTTACCTTTTCAACAATTAAGACTCTTAAAAATATTCACAAGCGCCACAATAAACATTTCCTCCCACCTGGACTGCAGTCAGTGTTCTCCCTCCTCTCTGGCAGAGCTCCTGTGCCGATAAACAATCCACTACCTTTCAATAAACTCTAAAAACCTGCCCCAATCTTCAGGCGATGTTGTGTAGGATTGTCAACCAAGACAGCCCTACAAGACTGAGGGCCTTTAGGAACTCAGGTTAAATCTCCTTCATCCTAGGGGGTCAGCCATCAAGGAGTTATTTAACTGCCTCAGTGACCTCACCCCCACAAAGGATGAGTCATCCCTCACATTCCCAGATTGCACTATGGAAGGCGTATATATATATATATATATATATATATATATATATATATATATATATATAATATTCTGTAACTCTATAACTTCTGTCGGTGCTGTGCTTATTTGGAACCGAATTTCCCAGAGGAACCCACCCGAGGGATTAATAAAGTTTTATCTTATCTTATCTTATCTTATCTTTAAATTAGTAACTTAGTTACATTACTAGTTACTTCTATCAAAAGTAACTCAGTTACTTCAAGTTACTCGTTACTTTCAAAGTAACTAGTTACTAGGGAAAGTAACTTTGGTTCTACTCAGAATTCTCTTGTTAATGTGTTCCTTCCGTAACTGGATACCAGCCAGACTGTAAGTCTTCTAGCTTGCTTACATGTTAGCACTATCCTGCCACAGTGCACTGTGCCACCTACCAATAGAAAGGAAAAGATAATGTGCATATTTCCACGAGAGAAATCCCACGCCTGGACCGTCGTTGACCGTCGCCATGATTCTAGCCTACGTCACAGCGTCATGTGCGCTTTTTACATCCAACACAAAAACTGCAGTCGTGGTGCTTTGATTGTACTCAGAACTCGGAAGTTCTGCCTTCTGAATAGGAAGATGTAGGTAACACCAGACTGCAGATGAGCTGCTTACAGGGCTGGACTGGGACAAAAAATCGGCCCGGGCGTTTTGACTAGAAACCGGCCGCCATTATAAGCCTTTGAATGAAAACAAACGCTGTTGTGACAGTGATGTACACTGTTCTGATGGTATATATGCATCAATCTATCAATCGTTTGTTGTAAGATTCAGATAATTATTTTTTAAAAGCGAGACATTTTAAATGAGAATAAGAAAGAAAAGTATTTCTTTGTGCCCCCCTCTCCCTGTTAATGCCCCCCGTGTGTGTGTGTGTGTGTGTGTGTGTGTGTGGGAGGGGGGAAGTGAGTGAGAGTGGCCCACAGGAGCCGCTGATCTCTGAATGTCTGACTTGTAAAATGTGTCATTAGTGAAAAGAAGTTGCAATGGACTAAATAATTCCATTCTGATTTTGTGATTCTTATATTATTAATATTAGTATTATTTAATTCTCCTTTTGCTTTGCTCCTGCTAAATTTTTAAAAGAAAATTGTCTGCAATTAAAGTCTAAATTGTGGACGTTCCCTTTTTAACACTTTGTGGAACAGTAAATGTAAAAATCTGAGTTTCAACCCATTTTAGTGTAAATAGCTCTTATAGGTCACTCCAGCCCTTTAAACGTACCAGACCCTTGAGGTTTACTCTCCAGGCCCCTAAAATTAACCCACGTATTCCAAGTGCACTAATCGAGAGGGAAGTTGAAGTAACAAGTGTGGCTGGTCGGACACCTGGATTTCGAGGCGCTCAGGACTGGGCAAGTCCCCAGTTCCATCTCAGCTTTGTATTGCCTACTGGGTAAGACTCACTAACAGAGAGCTGATCCATAATTCCTGTGTCAGGGTGCTGGTTCCTCAGATTGACAATATCAAAAGGAATCAACTGAGGTTCAGTGTAAAATTGAATACAGGCTCAAATCAGAACATAAGTCGTAATCTTAACCAAGCATTTTTAGTTCTTTTTAAAGATATCTAATTTATCTGTCAATATTTTAAATTAATTAACTTTACTCACCCATCTTGAAGGCTAGCTAGATTGACATCTTCATTACTGTTGCTAAAATCTGATTTTACCCCTAGGATCAGATTAACTTACCATCATTAGACTTGTGTAGAAGCCCGTACAAAAGCAAATAGTGAATCTGTCATGGTTCCATAGTCTGTCTTGCTTTTCCTGTCCCTCCACCTCCCTGCCGACTGCTTACCTGTTAGTAATTAGCTTTCAAATGAACTTGTGACTCATGGGATATCAGGCTGGCCACTTATGACTGGAGCACAGATCGTTGGAACAAAGATCATTGCATCAGCAGGTACACACTTGGCCTCTGTCTAGTTTTGATTTCTCTGTTTCCTATTCCCATGAAATAACCCATATCTTTGTGCAGACCTCTCTGTGAGTTCAGGGCCATGTGAACATCTTTTTGTGTGTGCCCTTGGAAGACTTTAAAATTAAATAAAATGAGCGAGTTATGAAATAATAATAATGGATTGCATTTATATAGCGCTTTTCGGGACCCCTCAAAGCGCTTTACAATGCCACTATTCATTCACTCTCACATTCACACACTGGTGAAGGCAGCTACAGTTGTAGCCACAGCTGCCCTGGGGCAGACTGACAGAAGCGAGGCTGCCATATCGCGCCATCGGCCCCTCTGGCCATCACCACCAACACTTGAGCCACGATCACCCCTATGATTATGAAGCTAATCTTTAATCTCAGCCAAACCAATTTTCTCAGACACAAATACAACACTGAAATAAAACAAACATTTAGAAATGATCTAAGTGGAGGGGCTTGAAAACGACGTGGCAGGAGTCAGGCGTTCTCACCGGCTTCAGTGAGCCTTGACCTCCCAGTCAGCTATCGAGCTGGTGGGTAACAGACGTCTCAGAAAACGTAGGAGCACTTTTGCAAATATGTGATGTCTTGATAAACCAAGAAATTATTTTAAGTTTACAGATCTACATTCTTGCCTGAAATTATCTTAAAAGTTTATTTTGTGTCACAGAAACAGTAATATTTCAAACTTTTTAGTCACTCTTCTCCGCCATTGCTGCGTTTGAGTATTGGGTGAAATGCATTCTGGGATATTTGGCTGCACAAGTCACCACAGATGTGCGCTAGATAGAATGGGAGGAGCAAGAACACATCTGGGAACATAATTCTGAGCGTAGTTGAGTTGATGTGTACTTCGAATTGGAACAGTACTTGGTCTATGACTAACGATGTATCACAACTCCACGAGAACGCAAGCACACACACAAGTACGCATACTAAGAAACGGCCTTAGTGTGTGTCTCTATCGATGCTTTTAGAAGGTTGAAATTATATATTTGTGTGGCTCTTTCCCTTTCAAACTGCACCACTTTATGGTCAAAGTCCCTCACTCACATGTAACCACAAAGGGTTCTTGCTACTTGGCGAGTAACTTTAAGTTGGATGAAGGGAGCAATACAAGAACTTTGTCTTACCCTAGCCCGTCTGTTGTACAGGGGCTGCTGAAGTTCCTGGGCTTGGAAAAAGGTATCTTGTAATAACCTCCCTAACATGTGTAGCTTTGCTCTCAGGTCCAGAATGTGTTGAATTAAACTTTTTCGTAGGCTTTGACGTTCCTCCCATTTCCTTCAACTAGGTCCAACACTGCTCGCGGAATCATGCCGAACATCAACTCAAAGGGTGGGAATACTGTGGAGGCCTGGGTCACCATCAGCACTGCAAGCAAGAGATCGTCTAGCCAAGGATCCTCATTATGTTCATCAACGTGAGTGAACTTTATGAATCATGGACTTTAAAGTTTTGTTCTGCCACTCCACCAGTCCATCAGTCTGAGGGTAATAAAGTCTGGTACAGTCTATCCAGAAAAGGGCAAAGGCAGAAGCTAACTGCAGCCTTGTGCAGCACTACAGGAAACTTTTGAATATCCCTATGCTCAAACCTAATCTCCACCCATTCTGCCTCCAGCAATGCTCTGGGCCAAATCAGGGTTTGATGGACCAAGGTTTGCACGCATCCTTTCCAGAGGGGAGAGGTGTTGGTAGGCCAGCAACACAGAACACCTGCGAGAAATGTCCCAGCCGCCCACACCTCCTTTACTCCTGCTGCAACAACTGTGCAACCCACTTGAATTGGATACAGAGCCTTCAGAATGATCATTCAAATTGTTAACAATCTCACAATATCTTCAAACATGAACTCTAAAGCTAAATACCCTTCAAAATGCAGGAAAACCTCCCCAAATTAGATGATTCCCTATGAGCACGCACTGGCAACAGTGGGAAGAAAAATGCTCTTTTAACGGGAAGAAACGTCCAGCAGAAGCAGGCGGGTCAGCCATCTGCCACGACTGGTGAGGAGAAGGAGCTCAGACAAAGTTGCATCCTCCTGATGTTAAACAGCAAATTCTCCAAGAACAAGCTTTCCTGGTTATTGCTCCTCTACTGTCACCTTGTGGTGACTTTTTCATAGTACAGTCAGTCTGTAAGTTAGGGTCATAATGAAACCACATGAAGCAGTTCATGTCATGCTTAGCATCAGAAGAATTTGTGACACAGGCAAATGTTACTCATGTATGGAGGTAAGGATGTATTAGGCTGTGAAACACAAGAAACCTATTTACTGAACTTTGGGACAAAAACCTGGAAGGTCTGCTTAATCGGAATCAGAACACTTTATTAATCCCTCAGGAAACTATGTCCTTGGAGGTATTTCATAGTCCTCAACACCCAGTTTTGAATTTTATAACCTTTAGAAGACAAATATTTATGAATAAATAGAATTAAACAGTCAAACCCAAGCCTCAATTTTTATACAGATATATCCTTTTAGGCAGGGGTCCCCAATCCCACTCCACTAGGGCCGGTGTCCTGCAGGTTTTAGATCTCACACTGGGTCAACACACCTGAATCAAATGATTAGTTCATTACCAGGCCTCTGGAGAACTCCAAGACATGTTGAGAAGGTAATTTATCCATTTAAATCAGCTGTGATGGATCAAGGACACATCTAAAACCTGCAGGGACACCGGCCCTCGTGGACTGGGATTGGGTACCCCTGCTTTTAGGTAACAAGGATGTGATGTAAGTATGGTGAGAAACATAGAACAAAATAGTTTGAATAACAAAGCTCTTAAATTAATACAGTTCAATGTTCTCCAGTCCTTTGAATATCTCTTTCATATTTTGTTGTTTAGTAAGTAGTGCTGACATGCTTCCTTCAAATTATGCAGACAGAAGGGAGTCAAATGCAGACGATTAAGGCAGCTACCTAAATAATGGTTCAGGCAAAGTGCAGCAACTCAGAATCCACAAACCAAGCAGTAAGACACAAGATGCGAGGACTGAGACTATAAATGTGCTAAGGGCCAATTAGGCAAATGGTGAGCAGGTGGGTAAACAAACAGGTGCAAGCAATCAAGGGATAATGACATAAAGGAAGTAAAACTAAATGCAATATAGAAGGAATAAAAGACTACAAAATAAAAAAGTAACACGAGAGACAGAGATGGAGACATAACAAGAAACACAGATTAGACATGACAAACTGAAACTCAAGGAATAAACAAAAGTATAACCCTGAACATAAATAAACTGCTTATCTAAAAGCTGAGACTATAAACATAAAGAAACCAACCAGAAAGTAAATGTTGTTAGAAGAATCTAAAACTTGGAACAACATAAGAATCCCAAAATTAATGCCCAATATCAGGACCAGGAGAGGTCCACGAAAGATGGATTGAACCACTAACCTTCCCATCAGCAGGTGACCTGCTCCACCACCATGAAAAAAACTCCATGATAGTTTTTTGTTTGTTTGTTTTTTATTTCATTAAGGGAAAACTGGAGCTGGTTCTGAGCAAAGAGGACAGTGTGGTTGTTTTTTTAAAGAATCCTAATTAAGGCACTGACTTTCCACAGGCTACAGGATAACTTTGATTATTGGTTTAGCATCTCAGTGCCTGGGTTGCCGTTAGTTCCCTCTTTTTTTCCAATCAGTTCACTGAGCCAAGAGGGAACTAACGGCAAGAGTTGGGAGTTCGCCTTGTAATCGGAAGGTTGCCGGTTCGAGCCCCGGCTCGGACAGTCTCGGTCGTTGTGTCCTTGGGCAAGACATTTCACCCGTTGCCTACTGGTGGTGGTCAGAGGGCCCGGTGGCGCCAGTGTCCGGCAGCCTCGCCTCTGTCAGTGCGCCCCAGGGTGGCTGTGGCTACAATGTAGCCATCACCAGTGTGTGAATGGGTGGATGACTGGATATGTAAAGCGCTTTGGGGTCCTTAGAGACTAGTAAAGCGCTGTATAAATACAGACCATTTACCATTCTTTTAATCTTGATTCTACACTAAACAATGGGGACTTTTTTTTTGTAAAAGTCCCATAAACTATGGGCTACTATACTTATATTTGACATTTCACTCTCCTGAAACTAACACAGGTCACTGAGCATTCAGACTGTTAACTTCACTGCTGTACTGCTGTAAACCACAAGGGGGTGTATCCTCACTGTTTGTTTCAGAAGAATAACTCTGTGTGTTCCTCGTGTAACCCAAGGCGCTCAAAACTTTCTTAATTACGAATGAGCCAAGTGAACAATATAGAACACCTGATAGTTACTGATTCATTCATTAATACATTCCTAATAACTCCTGATCCAGGTAATCATTTAGTTAGAGAGAAATACTATATTAAATATTATGTAATACATGAAATGCTATATTAGTGAATTGTGATAGAATTGTCTGTATGTAAGAAAAAGCAATAGTTTTTCTTACATACAGTGATTCCTCTTTAACTCTAATCCAAACACTAAATTCAGTTTAATTCAGTTTTATCTGACGAGAACCAAATTCCAACAGTAATCACCTCAAGGTGTTTACATGACACAAAACATCCATTTCTTATCCAACTCAAAGTGTCCCTTGTTGTAAAGTCTTACGCATGGAGATGGAGCTTAACAGGTCAGCTCTGAATTTGTTTCTTCTGTTGTGAATTTGTTTTTTCTTATTGTCAAATTGAAAACTCAGATTTTTCAGTCACATTTGAAATAATGAAAGCTTGTAAAGATACGGTTTTGACTCAAACTCTTTGTAAAGTCACTGCACCAACATGTCTTCTATGGTATTGCACGGTAACATGAATAGGATTGCAATATAAAGCTAAAGAAAATTAATTTAAATAATGCAACCATAATTTGATTTTTTTCCAAGCCGATCCTGTTAAAGGAATGACATTATGTTAATCTGTAGTTCTTTATAAACAACCAACATTATGAACTGTGCTAACACATAGAAAATGTTCAAGTAGCACAGTAGTCGGTTTTGTCACATACAGGTGGAGTATTAAAACGCCTCATTGACAAGTAAACCTGAAAATGTGTGCATTTAATGCGTCTTCTCCTTCAGTTTGGCAAATTATTCACGATGACAGAAAAATGTTTATTTCTATAACTCTATGACTTGCCATTGTTTACTGTCAATAAAAAGCCCATCATTAGTTAGCTGGTTAATTTTTCGGTTGAGAAATTAATTAGTCTATGAAATTATAAAGGATCTTGCTGCAGAAAAAAATAAGTCTCTCTGTATATCTGATAATGCAGTTTTCAGGAGTTTCAGGAGACGGGTTTGTTATTTGGAAAAATTACACTACGGCTCCCCTGCAACGCTAACACTTTTTATAGCCTTTATAAAGTACTAACTAAAATGCTACAGTGTATTCTTAATACTACTAATATAATTCAGTATTATCTGGCAGATGATTCTATTTTCTGATTCTATTTATTGTATCATGGAGTGTGATTTTAAAAAATATTTCTTATATCTGTCCCTGTGACAGTGGAGCTGAATCAGAGAAAGTGCTGCCTGTCCAGTAACAGGGTGGTCAGTTTGTTTAGTGACCTCCTGTGTACCACTCCTTCACAAATGTCCCATTTACGGCCAGTTATAGACTCAACCGTCCTGATCAGTTCATCCAGCCTGTTTGCGTAACCAGTTCGAATGCTGCTCCACCAGCAGGCCACAGCAAATAACACTGCACTCAAAATTTCATGGAACATTGCGAGCAGCGGGCAAACTCGGCAGACAGAATTAAACTTTAAACTTCAGCTTTTATTTAGCTGAAAAAAGAGCAGAGAAAATGAACTAACTAAGAAGGGTAGGAACTGCCTGACAAAACAGAATGACAGAGGCTCACACAGCGTGAGGAAGGACACAATAACGAGAGACAAGGGGCTGTTAAACAGGAAGCGACTAACACAAAAACCAAGACTAAGACATACAAACAGAACAAACAGGGAAACCAGACAATAAAGGAGATGGGACAAATGGAGACCAGACAGACACATGGACACAACTGGGAAAAATGAAAAGTGTTAAAACAAATGATAACTAAATATTACATAAACTAATGAGAAGCGCAGACTGGAAACAAAGGGAAACTCAGAAGCACAAAGAAACAATGCCATTGCCATTTGAAAGAACTAGACAGAGAACTCGAACATTAACCACATCTCAAAATCCAAAAAATTAATTATGAGCTCAAAACATCCCACAAAACTCAAACCATTGGGACTACAACACCGAATCTTCAGCGTTTTGCTGCACACATTCAAGGAGAAAGAGCCTGTCCATCACCTTTGTGTATAAAGCCTTTATGATGGTTTTTTACTTCAGCCTGCTGTCCATGTGGACGCCCAGGTACCTTTACTTCTTAACTTTATCAACATCCTGCCCAAGGTCAGACAGATGGCCATCCTCATCTCATTTCCCACCATTTCTCTGGTCTTATTCACATACAGGATTAGATGATTTCTCTAAGACCACTCCACATTACTGCTCTATACTTTTCCTCCTGCTCATTACTTATTCATCCAAACATTGCAGAATCATCTGTGAATTTTGTAGCAAGAGCTGTCATGAAAGTCTGAAATCTACAAGTTGAACTGGACTGGAGACAGCAAAATACCACATGGTGCTGTAATACACATTACCAGATCAAAGAACACTACCTAGTCTTACATATTGTGGGATATCTCTCAGGTAGTCTGTATTCCATGAGATGATATTTACTGACATTTCCGGTAGCTTCTCTTAAAGTAGATTTGGTTTGTATCCAAACTGCAGAGCATCAAGAAACATTTTCATCTGTGGTCTTAGTTCAGTCAAGACTATTCACTCCAGAACCTTCATCGCTTCATCATGATGTCAGGGCAATAGCTATTAAGCTCTGATGGCCTTGACTTCTTTGGTCCTTCTGACTTCAGCTGTGTATATCCCAGAAGCACTTTGATTGTGATGCGTCAATTTGAAGCTGTAACTTGGTCAGTTTCGGACATTCCAGGCTTCAGTTGCCTAGATAACATCAAATGTATTTATTACCTGATCATATGTTAAGCATTGGCACTCATCATATATTGCCTTTCACAGACAGTGGATTGGAGTTTTGGACTTTCAATTTCTGTTTAATGTTTTCTGTTTGACTTAGTTTGTTGTAGTTCTTGCAGTATTGCGTGTTCTCACTGTTGATCATAATATTTTATCACAGCGATTAGAGCATGCATTAGAGCAGTAGGTAAGGTACTCTGCTGCAGTGGTGTATCATGTAAATGGAGAGTCCTCTTTTTCTGGTTAATTATGTTCCACAGAGTGACCCACACCAGTTTTCACACCTTAGCTCGTGTGATTAGGCAGATGATCAATAGTGGGTCAACATCCCTTTTAGGGACACTCCCAAGGGCTTAAAAAACTGGGACTGTCCACCAATTGCTCTTAGAACTGAAAAAGCTTCTCAGACAAGACATATTCAAGAAACTTTAAAAAGTACAGTCACTTTTCTGTCCAAGCTCCTTAGATTACCATCACCTGGATGACTGAGAACCTTCACAGATGATGTGTTTTGATAAATTATGTATTTTCATATTGTGAAACATCCTGCAAGACACCTCCAAAAGTTGATTGTGTTCATCTGGACGTAGCATTTTGTGGGAGAAACGTTTCGTCACTCATCCAAGTGACTTCTTCAAGTCTCAGCTGACTGCAGGTTTCCCCGATCTTATAAACAGTACATTTGCATAATGACTGAAACCAGCCCACTGAAGGAACAATGGGCTGGGAGGTCAGTTCCTTAATCTTAATTATGCAAATTGTCATGACCACTGATCAACAACCACTGACCAAAGCCCACTGACCAAAGCCCACTGATCAAAGCCCACTGATCAATGGCCATGAGTCCCATTCACAGAGAGTTGGGGAATGGCAGCAATCACAACATTGTAAGATGGTGACAGATGTACCCTTAGGCGCCCTCCTCGATTCAGAGATGGTCTTTCCCTTTTCACGTAAATGGCCTCCTTGACTCAATCCAGCGTTGCTCCCTGTCCAGGATGTGTACATGCTCATCCTTGAAAGAGTGTCCACTGGCCTGTAGGTGTAAATAGACTGCAGAGTCCTGGCCTGACGAGGTGGCTCTTCAGTGTTGTGCCATCCGCTTCAACAGAGGTTGTTTGGTTTCCCCGATGTATAAATCCTGCCAATCCTCCTGGCACTTAACAGCGTACACTATGTTACTCTGTTTGTGTCGGGGGACCCGATCCTTGGGGTGGACCCATTTTTGGCCTGTCCTGATGACGCCCAGTTTGTGCTCCAGTGGATGATGAGAGTCAAACCTCAGATACTGATCCGTATGTGCAGGTTTACGGTACACGTCAGCTTTTAGATGTCCCCCATTACTGATGGAAATCTCACAGTCTAAGAAGGCTAACCTGCCACTTTTCATATCCTCCCTGGTGAAGTTGATGTGTCGGTCCACTGAGTTAATGTGATCTGTGAAATGTGGAACGTCCTGAGATTTGATTTTCACCCAGGTGTCATCCACATATCTGAACCAATGACTTGGTGGTGTTCCAGGGTAGGATAGCAAAGCCCTCTTTTCCACTTCTTCCATGTACAAATTGGCCACGATGGGTGAAACTGGGGAGCCCATGGCACACCCATGTTTCTGCCTGTAGAACTGACCCTTGTATGTGAAGTAGGTGGAATGAAGACACAGTTCAAACACACTTGGTGGATGCTGAGAGTGGTCCTGTTGCTGAGGTTGGTGTCATCCTGTAATCTCTTACGGACTACCTCCAACACTTCTGTGACTGGGATGCAAGTGAAGAGAGATGTAACGTCGTACGAGACCATGGTTTCATCTGCCTCCATAATGACATCTCCCACCTTCTCAACAAAATCCCAGGTGTTCTGGATGTGGTGTTCAGAGCTGCCCACCAGCAGGTTGAGGATCAAAGCCAGAAACTTGGAGATGTTATAGGTGACCGAGTTGATCATACAGACAAGCTATCTTACAATGCTGTGATTGCAGCCATTCCCCAAATCTCTGTCAATGGTACTCATGGCCATTGATCAGTGGGTTTTGGTCAGTGGTTGTTGATCAATTGGTTGTGGTTGTTGAGAATTTGCATAATTAAGGTTAAGGAACTGACCTCCCAGCCCATTGTTTCTTCACTGGGCTGGTTTCATTCATTATGCAAATGTACTGTTTATAAGATTTGGGGAAACCTGCAGTCAGCTGAGACTGAAGAAGTCACTTGGATGAGCGACGAAGCGTTTCTCCCACTGAAAACGTCCAGATGAACAGAATCAACTTTTGGAGATTTACTTACCTGGATGATTGAGCATGCATCAAAACATCCTGCAAAACAAACTAAGATATAGGAACTTGTGGTGCATTAAAATATTTGGTAGTTGATCAACAGGTTAGCTTGCACTGATGTCATGAATTCACAGTGAAGCTCTGTGTTGGACTGGTGCAGAGTGGCCGTGGTGGTCATGGTCAGATTTAGGTTACATTAAGTGTACCAGAGATAAATTTGCATTTAAGCTAAAGATGTTTAGATTCATTCACTGAGTTCAAACTTTACACTGTCTAGTATAAAAACAGTATAAATAGTATAGTGTCAGTTTTTTTTAAATTCTTGCATATTACATTTTTTTGACAGCTACATGCTAATATCATGTTAGGCCAACTTGCTCTCAGGGAAGAATCAACAACTCCAACAAAATTAAGTGACTTCATATACATTTTGAATAGTATAATAGTCGTACCAACTAGACCCCAAAGAGAAACAGTAAGTTGGCCCAACAACTACAATAAGTTGCTTAGTCAAGGTGTGATAATGTGGAGAAAGGCTCAACTCAAAAATTTGTGCAACCTGTTTATTATATTTATGGCATTCAGCCCTCTAACATTTATTTTTATTTTCTCATCTATTATACAGCCTTGTATAATAGCATGGTGTATGTGAAGATACAATTCAATGGTTTCTGTCCTAGACAAAATGTACACTTTACTGTTGTACTCTTGTCATTTTGTGCAGTAAAAATAAAAGTAATGTCCACTGTCCAAAAGTTGTAGACTGCTCTACCACTGTCCTCCTTCTGCACATGAACCAAAATCAACCGACTGTAGTGTAAGTGTGCAGGAATAATTAAACACATTTATGCTTGTTTGTGTTTTGTTTTGTTTGTTTTTATTTTTATTTACATGGTGTCCAAATAACCAAGGAACTTTTGTAACTGTAATACCATTCCTGAATTAAGCATAGTAACTTGTTGCATTATGTGATTACAGTAATGCATTATTTTTGGAGCAGGTCACACCCAATGCTGATAAACTCGGGCACCCAGCCACACAGTTTGCCCTTAAAAACATTAATTTGTCACTCACTAAGGGTCAGATTTACCAGATTTACTTAAGAGGGCAAAAGAGGATGGGAACTTAATCCCCAAATAATGCTGATAGGTGTAGTTTAGTTTTATGGGAGATTTATAAAAGCTGTTTTGTTTTCAAGACACAGGTACAGGCAATTACAATATATATGCCAAATATGCCCAGATCTGTGCAATTTAGAACAACTTCGCAAACTTAAATATGATGTTCAGCTGTAGGTGATTTAATTACAAGATAACAAGACATGCACAGTTATCTAATTACAGTCAGAAAAGCATGCAAATATAGGTCACACACTGTCTCGTATGGACCACATTAATGACAGAGATGCAGTGCAAAGAAACATTTTCTGCATACAAACTGGAGGTCCTACAGTCGACTAGTGCAACAGTTAATCGTCTACTCCAAAATCCGAAGGTTCAGTCTGGCCTCAGAGAGCCGTTGTGGAGTCTAGTTTAGAAAGGATGAATGCAGTGGGTGGAAAAAGCACTCTGCTAAG
Organism: Perissodus microlepis; assembly: GCF_051167445.1. Lineage (NCBI taxonomy): Eukaryota > Metazoa > Chordata > Actinopteri > Cichliformes > Cichlidae > Perissodus > Perissodus microlepis. The sequence goes on along the minus strand of NC_140473.1, from coordinate 1,300,906 downwards.
GACATTTTAAAAAGGTGTCTTGATCTAAGGCAACAGACAAAATCAGAAATTGGGTACACAAAGGTATTGACTAATGAGACTGGTGGAGGCCCTGTGAGTAAAATACCCTAGTTGAACAGGAACACCCTTGACTGTTTACAGTTTAGTGAGTCAACTCCAGCTCATATCAGCAAGTATGCAAGACATGCGAAGAGATGTTATAGCACTTGAGACCCAAACACCAGATCTGAGAGCAGCAGTATCTAGTGTGGCAAAACACTACAAGCTCAACAATCCAAAAATGAAATGTCTTTGTGTATCCTTGGAAAAGAAACTGGAACCAAACCTTCCACATGCTCTCACACTGGAATTGACTCTGATGTAGGATTGTAAGCCAAGCAGCTATACTGACATTGCATCCCTTAAAACAGGTAAAGCAAACTGGAAATGCCCAATTAACAAGTATATGGTGTAGCTACAGAAATAACAGCTTTCATATGTTGGGGAACACCTCGTGAGAAAACGGTACAAAGCCGATGCACTGTCCATGGTCCTAAAATTGTAAAAATTGTATTATGTTAATTAAGTGTAATAAAATTATTATGGACGAATGTGTGTGTGTGTGGGGGGGGGGGGGTTGCCAGGGCATTGATAGGAACAAAAAACAAACAGCACATTCTCACTGTCAAGCAAATTAAAAGCTGAAAAAGGCTCCTAATAAAACTTCCCATGCCCGACAAGCTTCCAAAGCCTGTCAAAATTGTCATCCGTCCATTCTCTCTGTTCTTCAGCCACATCACTTTGAATCCCACTGTGCACTGTGATGTTATGCAGGATACAGCGTCTCCACAGTAATTTGGTAGACCTTGTGTGGATATGGAAATGGCAGGAATCAGCATGTATGTTCAGTACATGTTGGGTGTGGTTGCAAGAGAATAAGATGATCATCACAATTAAATCTTAATCATCTAGAACACAAGGTTCCTTTGGACTAGTAACTATGAAGTATGTGAATCGTGTCAGGCCCGGGGATCTTTCTTGGATTTCTGTGACGGTTACTGGAGGTTGCTGTGGTCTGTGCTTAGATCCACTTGCGATGTAGAGTTGTTATTATGTGTTCTGTCTCTAGCTGTGGTGGGGCTGTTCTTATATTGTTCCCCTACCACTGAGAGTAAACCCTGAGAGTAAACCTTGGATGGTTCGTGAAACCTAAAGGAATTCCTACATTTAGCCTCTCGATATGGCTTATAGCAAACTGCTCCACTCCTCAAACTAACCTGCTTCTGACTTCAATGATAGCCAGGTCAATAATATAAAATTACTTTTGTTTTGGAGCTTTAAATAAACATTAGGCTAATGCAAATATGAACCATGGTAAGAGTCTGTCACTCACCCTGTGAGGTGATTGAGTTTAGCACTGATGTGGAGTTGATGGAAAGACTCGCTGCTCCCTGAAGAAAATTAGGGCAACATTTTGTCAACCATGTCTATTCTCTGGTAGACAAAATATTGCTTCCATTCACTGGCAATAAAAGTGTCCCCCCTCTCTCTCTCTCTCTCTCTCTTTCTCACACACACACACACACACACACACACACACACACACACACACACACATATAAACAGACATTCGGTCTGACACTCAGACATATAAACACACAATGTTGAAACAGAAGTACAGAGAAAAATACATAAAAAATAGTCACTACACACCCACACACATAAACACACATACGCCATCCACCAAGTGGTTTAATTACCCTCCTCTATTTTGGTTTTCCTGTCTCCTGCCCACTGTTGCAAGATAGATCTCAGTGTCAGAGCAGCTGACAGATTGAGACAGAGCACAGGTACCACTGCATATGTACACATGCACACGCACATGCGTACACACACACACACACAGAAGGAAAAAATCTGTTCTTCTGTTTTCAGCATCCCCCACTTTCTCCACCACACATACACACCACCCCCATCTCCCCTGTCTCCTATATTTCCAGGGTTACAGGGGTACACAATGTGAGTAAATAGCCTTCCTGAATCGTTTGGATTAGAGCAGAGTAAATCAGACTGATGCTGAGTTTAGTTTACGGCAAGGATCCACACACAAGTGTTCCATATAAACACCACTTAAAGTTAGAGTAATGGGTAGTTTCTGCTAGCTGTTGATGGCAGCGTCTACACAGTTCATCTAAGAATTCTGAGGGGAAAAATCACTCCGTGTTAATCTGTGCTCCACACAAGATTTGGGATTGTGAGATTAAATTTAGTTGAACTAAACTTAATCTCACAAGCTGAAATCATGGAACCCTAAAACCTATAAGCCAATAACTTGGCATATTTTGGTAAAGTGTACAGTCTACCCTAAAACAACAACTGATGACAACACTTCTAGCAGACAAAAGAAGAAGTGGCTGTAAGTCCTTAAGAGTCCATATCATTAAGGAAGATAGAGGAGAACAGGGAGAATGATCTTAAAATAGGTGGCAACAGGTCTTTTATGGATCAAAATTAGATATTTTTATTCAAAAATCAATAGCAACATGTGTAGATGTAGGCAGCAGAGATGTACAACAGTGAGTATGTACAGCCATCTGTAAAGCAAGTAAGGGAAATTATTCTAGGGTCTTCACCTTACAACAGAAAGCGCATTGAGGCGACTGTTGTTGTGATTTGGTGCCATATGAAAACATTGAATTGAAATTGAATTGAAAAAGAATTAGAAGAAACAAAAAATCCAGGTGACAGGTAGTAACAAAGTTTGTAAATTCAGTTAGGGAAACTTTATTTTTATAGCACCAAATCACAGCAAAATTTCCTTAAAAGTGCTTTATGTTGTAAGGTAAAGACACCAAAATCCACCCATCCGCTTCTCAGGGTCACGGGGGGCACTGGAGCCTATCCCAGCTGCCATAGGGCGAGAGGCATGCAAACTCCACACAGAAAGACCCCGGCCCGATGGTGGAACTGAACTCAGGCCCTTCTTGCTGTGCGGCAACAGTGCTAACCACCGTGCTGCCCAGACACCAAAACATGAAAGCAAGCGAACGGTAGTGTCATTAAAGGAAAAACAGAAAGGGGGGGTTAAAAATCTATAGCACGCCCGATCTCGTCTGATCTCGGAAGCTAAGCAGGGTTGGGCTTGGTTAGGCACCAAAATAATAAAAGATAAAATCCAACAATAAGCAAACATTTGGCAACAGCAGGAAGGAAAAGCTTGTTTTTAATTGCACGAAACTTCTGGCAGAACCAGGGTCAGGAAGGGATGCTCATCTTCCATGACTGGTTGAATGTGAGGGAAGGAAGGCAGGGCAAAAGGCACACTGTGAAAGACAGTTAGAGATTAATAATAATAATAAATGGTTAAATGCAAAGTGTGTTTAGAGGGAACTACATAGTAACAAAAGTAAGTGAAGAAGAAGCACATGCATCGTGGAAAGCCCCAAGAACCTGGGCCTATGGCATGATATATAAGGGAGGATTCAGATTCAGGAGCAGGATTTTGAATTGTGGGTTTAACAGGGTGCCAATGAAGGGAAGCCAATACAGGAGAAATCTGCTCTCTCTTTCTAGTCCCTGTCAGTCATAAATCTACATGCTGCCTATGGAGAGATGCCAAACAGTTTCATTGTTCTTGTAACAGTGACAATAAAGATCTATCTATAATAAAGATCTATCTAAACAAGATGTGACAAGTGATAATAATAACATCTGTACTGCATTAAAACATTCACAGCAGGTGGGATATCCATCAGGTGATGACCTGATGAATCCTGCTTCCAGGTCCAAACTACTCTCTGTTTATTAAGGTGTTGTGTTTTTAACATGTTTTAATGTTTTGTATCTTGTTCTATTTAATCTGAACAAGCCCCTAAAAACAGTCAGTGATCATTGTTGTCCTCTCTCGGTTTTTATTATCACTGTTCATTTTGAAGCTCAGTTTTTAAAACCTTAGGATGTAACTACAGCCCATGCAGCAGTATATGAATGACTAGCCTCGTATTGTGGATGGATGATCTCAGTTGTTCTCCTGGCTGAAGTTTGGTCCGTTTACAGCATCCTGCTATGCGATTGCATTTGTCTCTAACCATCAGGAACCCTCACATTAACTTTTATCGAGTGGACAAGTGTTAGCGTTCATCCTCCAGCTTCACTGCTTATGTTATGCTAACATAGCTGTGTAGCTAGCGATCACGTAGCACATCATTATATAGCAGCTAGCCCAACTTCAGTAACCCTGCAAACATCACTGCTGTTTAGTTTTATGTCTTCATTTATGTTGGAAGTGACAGCAGGTATCCAAACCTAGTCTGTAAATTTGGTTCATGTGTAGATGAAAGTACAATTAGCTAAGCCTAGCTCACTTTGGCTTAATAAGGATAAAGCTTAAGGAAATTTCAATCAATATAAACACCTTACATCAAATATTTTTCTCAGAAAATATGCATCACTTCCCTCCTAAATTGTCCTAAATCACTGCAATAAAGTTTGACTGGATCCCCTCAGATCAGCCAACAGTGAAACTTTTTATTAAAGAAACATTATTTTTCTCAGCAGTGCAGAGACACAGAGGAACTTTCAAGTCATTTTTTTTGTTTGTTTGTTTACTTGCTATTGGAAATCAATGAACATTGCAGCTTTTAATATGACTGCATTCATTTTTGTCTAAATTTTATTTACATTTTTTATTTTTATTTATTTACATTTACAGTTAATTGTATTTTGAGTTCTAAAAATCAAACAGGTCACTTGTACCGCACAGATTTCAGGTTCATACAGTGGAATAGTTTGTACTAATTCAGGTTCAACCTACAAGACCCTGCACAGTTCCCAGTTGTTCCTTATAGAATTTCACATTTCAAAAACATATTCATTTTCTTTAGGCTGCATCTCATTCATCTAAATGTCCTCACTGTTTTCATAAAACTTTTTTAACCTATTAATTTGCACAGCTCCTGGTAAAATGTGTGCCATTATTGAAATGAGCTTGCTGTGTCTTTGTTTGTAAATGACGGCTCTGCTCGTCAATCATCCCACAGTTTCTACTCCTACTTGTGCATTTTTGTTATGTTAATTTTCCCTGTTAAATCTAACATTGAAAGTTAATACCACTCTGCAACGACATGTCTTCTCATGGTCCACCAGTGTGATGCAATTCAATTCAGTCAACACAAACTGCATCACGTAAGGTGTGGATGATACGACTGGTCTATATGTGACCAAAAGAAAAGAAGATTATCTTTTCTAAATAGCATGTATCACTGAATCTATACCATCCACACATATATATGCACACCTGGTTTATCAGCTGTGTGAAGGAGTGTTTTTGTGGCTGTATGTGGGTAAGTGTGTTTAGCTAAGGCCAGCTTTGAGAGGGTAATCCATCTCCATCACTTAAATGATTATCCCCATTAATCTGCTGTAAACTAATAAACACTATTCCCTCCTCCCCTCGTCTTCATTCCCTCTCCTTACCATCCTGTGCCTCTGCTCTCTGCTTTAGATGGAGGTTCATTAAGTGTTTAGTACATTAATATGTCTCCATGTCCCCCATTGTTCCTATCATCTGGTGCTTGGAGCCCCCTGAGGCCCTGGTAGAGAGTTTCTCTTTCTGTGTATGTGTGGAAAAGACAGGAGGAGAGAGAGAGAGAGAGAGAGTGTGTGTGTGTGTGTGTGTGTGTGTGTGTGTGTGTGTGTGTGTGTGTGTGTGTGTGTGTGTGTGTGTGTGTCACAGAGATGGAAGAAGAGAGTGACTGAGTGTAGATGAGTTCCCAGTATGTGTTGACATGAGTGAAAAGAGTTGTGTGTGTGTCTTTGCAAGAGTGTCACTAAGATGATGAGCTGGGTGGATTTAATTTTGTGGTGGCTCAGATGGCCCGGCAGTCGCCACAGTAATTTCTCTGATCAGGTTAGAGAATCACTGCACTTGGTGATCAATCATCCAGCTTGTCACAGCAACTGGGGCCCCAATCTGCGTGAAGCCACTTGTATTTGGTGCAGAATTGATGTAGCCATGTTTCTTTTGCATGCTGAACAAAAGTTTACTCAATTAAAGGTTGTTAAGATTACAACCCATTCAATGCACACAGTTGTGTATTCATTGCTGCAGAGGACAATACACTGATTTTGTGGAGCTGCTACTAAACCCAGCCAAGAATTGTACTTGCCTAACACTAACCCCAAAGTAGGGGTGTCATTATAGTAATTAGTAATCCTAAATAATTGTGTAATTGTTCTTTTTGCATAGGAATGTATGCTTTCATCTACCTCTGGTTACAGACATTTTCATCATCTGCATACATCTGTGGTCTGAGTTTTATTTGCCACAAAGACAACACACTGGATCATAATATTCATAGTAAATAAACCATAACACCCATGTTAGTCAAGGGAATGAAAAGATGAACAGGACGAGCTTCACAGCTCATTAAATGGACCATCTCTATGACTGTTTATTAGCTAATGAAAGATTATTATTCTTAGTTGACTGCCATTACCAAAGAAGGAAAATGCCAGGGAAAGACTTGTTTACTTTTGATGTAAGCTTTGGAGATCCCTCTCCCAACCAGCATCATCACATCTGACACAGATTATCATCACCAAGTATCCCTGAACAACTTCCAGCAAAGCAGAAAGCTTTAATAGTGTCTGTTTATTGAGACAACTTTCTGACATTTGATTATTGTGTCTCAAATCAGCACAGGCTTTTTACATGACTGTCTTTCCCACTGTCACCAAAGTGCGTGGTGACAGTGGGAAGGAAAAACTCCCTTTTAACAGGAAGAAACCTCAGACAGAACCAGGCTCAGGGAGGGGCGGGGCCATCTGCTGCGACTGGTTGGGGAGAGAGAAGGAAGACAGGATAAAGACATGCTGTACATATACAGCCCTATATGTATATATATATATATATATATACTTATTTATTTATTTATTTATTTATTTTTCAGGTAGCATTTTCTTGACATATTTTAGTAATATTTTGCCTTAGAAAGCAGCAGTTTTCAAAAGAAAACCACAGTAAACTATCTGCCAGTCATGAGAGAAGTTATTTCTGTCTTACTAACTGTACATGACTTGAATGATTTGAATGAGGAGAGAGAGATTAGAAAGTAAAGGAGAGGACGCATAGTCAAACATCACTCCGCCAGTCACTTTTGCATAATTACAGCCTTCAACACCTAGACATCCTACACTGGAAGCTCGCCCAGCTTATTGTGCCCGCCTCCACCTGTCAGTGGATCACCAGCTCCCTGACGGACGGGCAGCAGGAGGTGAGGATCACATCCCACACATAGACCATCAGCACGCACCGGCATCCCCCAGGGGTGTGTTCTCTCCCCTCTGCTCTTCTCCGTTCACACAAATTACCACACCTCAGAAGAACCATCTCTGAAAATAATAGTTTGCAGATGACACCACTATCACTGGTCTGCATACAAATAAGAGGTGGACAAGCTGTTCTGGTGCAGTCAGAACCACCTGAACCTGTTCAAGACTGTGGAGATGACAGTGGACTTTTGAAGAAGCCACAAAGCAGGGCAGAGCCAGAGTGCAACGGACAATCATGTCTGCAGAGCAGATCATCAGTCCTGACCTTCCCTGGACCTCTACAGGTCCAGGGTTAGGAATCAGACAGAAAACATCTCTGCAGACCCCTCACATCCCAGACATAAACCGTTCAAACTGCTGCCTTCAGGCAGAGCGCTGTTTATTTAAACCAGCCACCAGCGTCACTCTGAGAGAGGATTCAGCGAGGAGCATGGCAGCCTGTGCAAACAAGGCGGACTTCGGAGGCATCGAAGTCAAGCAGCTTTAAAGAGAACTTGCAAGTGCTCAGACGTTCATCACCGGATAATACCAGTTAAACTTAATCCTATCAACAACAAATGGATTTAAGTAGTGGTGACAGTAGGTTAAGACAAGATAAAGAGCCAGACTTAACATAAATTTGTTGAGCAACTCGATCGAAGTAAAGGGACAAGAGGGGGAGAGGACCATCATGACTGTTGTCACAGCAGAGGGAACTGCAACTCGTTTTGGGTTGGAGGCTTTCCCTCGGACTTGGTCAGTATGAAGTGAGGGAGAAAGGGGGAAATTGCAATGCATGAAAGCATGGAGAACCAACTGAAGTAATATCTTTTAATGTAAATGGAGTTCTAAATTGAAAAGACAAGGTTTTAAAACATATTTTCGTCTTCATACAAGGCAGGAAATAGGAGAGGAGTTGCTATACTTATTTCAAATACAATTAATTAAGAACACATATCAGAACTACCAGATGGGGAGGGAAGGTTTATAAAAAATTATGGGCAAAATTGAAGGTCTGGAAATGACTTATATAAATGTGTATATTCCTCCAGGAAGCAACTGGGCAGTATATAAACAAATATTTGACTTATGGTGAATTCACAAGGTCTGGTAATTTGTGGAGGTGAGTTCAATATTAGATTGAACCCTAAACTAGATGTGTCTGGAGCATCTATTAGCCTAAATGCTCTTACAAAAAAAATGAATTTATTGATCGAGGAATTGGGGATAATTGATGTTTGGAGAGAGTTACATCCTAAAAGCAGGGACTGTACCTGTCAGCGGATGTCGTGTGTGGATGTGAAGAAAGGAGGACCCAAACGCTGAACTCACAGGTAGGTGAAGGCTGGTGTTTATTATGATGAGCGGATGAACAGAACATGAAACGGAGGACTGACTGAACTGAAATGGCTGGCTGGACTGGACACACAGACGGCGTAGACAACATCAATGACATGATGCTGAAGAAGTCGAAACTGAAGACTTGAATGAATGAGAGACACACAGCTGAACATAACCTGGCTAATGACACATGAAACAAGCTGCCACAGGAAAAACAGGAAATGAGAACAAGTGAAAAATACACTGAACATGAATGAACTGAAAATACTGGGAAAACAACCCACGAACCCTGACAATACCCGCTACTCCTGTCCCCGTAGGACTTATTCTACAGTAGAATAGACTATGTTTTATGTTTAGCAGTGATTGTGCCAGAGTAAGGGAATGTAAAATTAAAACGATAGATCTTTCAGATCATAGCCCCATCTCATTGTTGGGGGCGCTGGAGCCTATCATAGGGCAAGAGGCGGGGTACACCCTGGACAGGTCACCAGTCTGTCGCAGGGCTAAGACACAGAGACAGACAACTATTCGCACTCACATTCACACCTATGGGCAATTTGGAATAATCAATTAACCTATCCCCACAAACTGCATGTCTTTGGACGGTGGGAGGAAGCCGGAGTACCCGGAGGGAACCCACGCAAGCACGGGGAGAACATGCAAACTCCACACAGAAAGACCCCAGCCTGATGGTGAAACTGAACTCAGGACCTTCCTGCTATGCAGCAACAGTGCTCACCACCGTGCTCACCACCGTGCTCACCACCATGCCACCGTGCTCCAGTACTAAATGATCCCAAATTAAAGCAAAGAAATAAAGGATGTTCTTGAATTAAATGACACTGGGGATGTGTCGCAGATTATATTATGGGACACCCTAACGGCAGTAATGAGAGGAAAGATAATTTCAATGACCTCTCATCTGAAAAAGATAAAGCTGCAAAAACTAGTCAACCTTCAGGCAAAGTTAAAACAACTACAACGAGAAGATGGATACAAAGGTAATTCTGAGATTTAAAAAAAAGAAAGAAAAGAAATACAGGGTGAAATTGATAAAATCTATACACAAGAAACTCAAAAGAAAATTGTTTTTTTAAAACAGAAATATTACGAGATAGGAAGCAAATCAAGTGTTAGCCTATAAATTACGTAAACAGAGACTGTTTGATCCTATTTTACTGAAAACATTTCACTGGATTATGCAAAAGGGTAAACTACCCCCTACGTGGAAGGAAGCCGTTATCTCCAATGAGGGTAAAAGATAGGATGGAAAGTAACAGTTATCAACCGATCAGTGTATTAAATTTGGATTATAAACTATTTACAGTAATTTTGGCACGGAGACTTCCTGATATAATAGACCTGGACCAGTGTGGTTTCATCCATCGAAGGCAAACAGTGGCCGATATAAGGCGCTCTCTACATGTTATGTAACAAATAAACAGAGATGGGGTGCGGGCAGTGTTGGTGGGACTGGACGCTGAGAAAGCCTTTGATTCAGGCAGATGGCTTTTTCTTTATACGGTTTTGAAGACTTTTGGTTTTCACAATAAATTCATCTCAATAATACAACCCCTCTATGATAAACCAAGGGCTTGCATGAAAGTCAACAGAGATCCATCTGAATCTTTTACTTTGGAAAGAGGGACCAGGCAGGGCTGTCCGGTCTCACCACTTCTATTTGCACTCTATATTGAGCCTCTTGGTCAGTTTATAAGAAACAATACTAAAATTAAAGGTATCGCAATTGCCAGGGAAGAACAAAAAGTTGCAATGTTTGCAGATGACATCTTGGTCTTTTTGAGGGAACCTGAAAAATCATTTGAGGAGTTGATGTCCTCTCTATCCGACTTTGGAGAACTGTCCGGTTATAAACTAAACCTAAACAAAACACAGGTAATCACACTAAAGTATACAGCGTCTAAAACTTTACGAGATAATTATAACATAGATTAGGAAGCTGAAACACTCAAATACTTGGGAATAATTCTAACTAAGAACATTTCTAATCTAACACAGGTAAATTATGGTCCTTAGTCACAGGCCATGAAATCTTATTCAGAGAGGTGGAATCTGGTGTTTTTCTTAAATTTAAGTTCAAGGACATCAGCAGTGAAAATGAACGTAGTCCCAAGATTCCTATATCTATTTAGAACTTTACCTGTTGAAGTAAGTCAAACACAGTTTGGGGAATGGGACAAATGGACTTTGAGCTTTATTTCATATTTATCTTACAGTTAAGCAAGGCAAAAGGTGGGGCAATGCTCCCATGTTTAATCAGAATCAGAATCAGAATACTTTATTAATCCCGAAGGAAATTAGGGACAATACTATTATTATGCATCTCAGGTCATCCCCCTGCTGCATTGGTGTAACCCTGATTTGAAAGCTAAGTAGAAATCCATAGAATTTAATACAACCTCTAAATTTCAACTACAAGCCTCAACTGCGAACAAAAAACTAGCAGATCGAGTAGAAGGTAAAGGAACATGGATAAGCCATACTCTAAAAATATGGAATAAAGTGGTCTTGATGCATGCTCAATCATCCAGGTAAGTAAATCTCCAAAAATTGATTCTGTTCATCTGGACGTTTTCAGTGGGAGAGGAATAATGGAATAAAGTGGAATAAAGTATGTGGTAGTGAACCAATACTAAAACACTTGGTGCACTTATGATACAGATTTTAAACCAAATGAAAGCGATAAGATTTCAGTCTTGGATAGAGAGTGGACAACATTCCTTCACACATAAAGGGACACTACAGAGCTTTCAATCTTTACAAGCAAGAAATGGCCTAAGACAAGCAGATTTCTTCAGGTTCTAACATTATTTTAACAAACATTCAATATCCCAAACCCAAACTCGGTTGAGTCAGGAATTTTTAAGATAGTTAAATTAGCATATTTTGGTTCTCTGAGAAAGGCAATCTCCAAACTACATAATGTGCTTCTTCAGGCAATGAAGGATACTACTCATAATATTAAGACCAAATGGGAATTGGAATCAGGGATGGGTATAACAAACGAGAACTGGGAGAGGATTTGTAATTTTCATTGGTACTCAACAAGTTCATTATCTTGGAGAGACCACTGCTGGAAGAATATTATTAGATTTTTCAAAACCCCTCATCAAACTAGAGAAGATGTGGATCAGAAGAGGCACATCATTACCATATCTTTTGGGATTGCCCTAATTTAAAAAACTACTGGCTGGGAATTCATAAAACTCTGTATGAGGTCTTTAAGATAAAATTTGATATTAATTTTGTAAATTTGTACTTGGGCCTGGTTGCTGGTTAGGTCTGGGGAGGGGACACAAAGCTCTTACAAGCGCTATTAGCAGCCAGCAAAAAATCAATGACCAGATATTGGCTAAATCCAACTCCGCCAACACTTGAGGATTGGTTCAATGTGGTTTTTAAGATATTTAAAATGGAAAAAAATGACATTATAATTAAAAATTCGAAAAGACAAAATATGGAATAAATGGATTAGCTTTGTCTCCCCCCTCCACCCTGAATTTAAGTAACACCAGGCCTGAATTGGTGTATCTCCCATGTGCTGCACAATGTCAGGTTGACCCTCTGCTTCACAATATGTATTGAATGTCCTTAATGTAAATAAGTTAAACATGCTACATTATGTATACACTGTCAAGCCACCGAGTTCACTTTTTGTTATCTGAATGAAAAACAAAATATTATTTTTTGACTAAATAATATCAGTGTACTTTATTAAAACATGTCCTTTTTCAATAAACATGTAATTTAAAAAATAAATAAATAAACCAGCCACCAGAGACAGACACATATGCTTATTGCACTACTCAGTTTTGCACTTAGTACTTGGTACAGTATCTTTAGAATTTCTGTAACTTTTTTCTTACTTATAAATATAGTATGTATATACACTGCCTATTTTCTTTAAATGCTTCTTTTTTTGTATAAATAAGAGTAAAGTGTCAAATTCAGTTTTTGTGAACACATTCACACCAGTGTGTGAGTGTGTGTGAATGGGTGAATGACTGAATGTAGTGTAAAGCGCTTTGGGGTCCTTAGGGACTGAGTAAAGTGCTATACAAATGCAGGCCATTTACCATTTACCATTCTCAAACTGATGATTCTGATTCTAATGGAGTTTACGTTGCAGGTTTGTCTGTGGCTAACATGGCTAACGCTCCATTTCACTGCAGAGTCCTCTCATGTTCTCCATATATCCATGTTGGGCAGAGTGTAAGTACTGAGACTGAATGCCCTTTATACAAGCACACACGTCTCAGCAGTGCAAAGCTATCGGCACAAATCGCAGTGTAAAAAAAATCCAGGCAGCCAGCCTGTGTAAACAATCACACAGCTCCTTACATCGTACACCATGGCTAGTTTGCGTTGCTTTTCCAAGGACCAGAAGAGTCAGGGAAATGGGATATCTTATCTGCTAGGTAATCTGTTAGCTGATCTACGAGATAATCTGGTAGTTTATCTAATCATTTTGTTAATATATTAGCTTATAACAGCTTGAGTTAACAAGAAAGGTAAATGCAGTGAGGAAATGGATTTGAAATTCAGAAGTGGAACCGTCATTTTAAAAATCAGACATAGATCTTTGATTTTTGAATCCATTTACCAATTTCTTGCTTTTAAATTTTATTCTTAAAAAATTAATCCTTAATTAAATTTAATATTTAAAAATGTTTTTGAAATGAGGTTTTTATTGAGTTTCGTTTTTTGTGAAATTCATTTTCTTCATAAATAAAATTTTAATAATTAATGAGAAAATTACTCAACCATCTCACAGATGTATCTTTTTCTTTCGCTCTCATTGATCTCTCTGAGTTAACTTCAATAATCACTTCCTTCAAACCATCAGTTTGTCTATTAGAGCCCATATCTTCACCACTGCTGAAGGAATTCCCGCCATTATTTAATGCTTCAATCTCAAATATGATGAGGCTATCTCTCTTACCGCAGGCTTTTAAGGTGGCAGTAGACTCCACCAACATGTTAAGTATCCTACCAGGGGCGACAGGACACTGGACTATGTGTGCTGTAACATCAAGCAGGACTACAGAGCGACGTCCCTGCCCCACCTAGGACAATCCGACCATCTTTCTCTGCTCCTCATCCCTGCCTACACCCCCATTAGGAAACAAACTCCTGCAAGCATCCGGGTCACTAAAACATGGCCAGATGATTCGCCCCTCCAGCTACAGGCAGCTACTCAGCCTTCAAGCGGAGGGACAGTCTGGCCAGCTGATGACCCAACCAGAGGTCTTATAGCTTACAAAAGAGGATGTTGGCTATATAGATCAAGCTAGACACTTTCTGGTCTTCTTAGCAGAGCTGCTCGATCCCAAATCTAGAAATCTGGCCAAATTTATTAAACACCACAAAACATTTTGGATTTGGATGATTAAACATTAGATCTCTGTCTTCTAAGTCCCAGTAAGTACACAAATTAATAACTGATCAACAAATTGATTTACTCTGAATTAGATAAACTGGTTACAGCCTAGTTAGTTTAAATTAATCAACACCCCCGAGTCATACTAATTGTCAGAATCCCTAAAACAGAGGCCAAGGACGGCATGTGGCAGCAATCTTCCACTCCAGCTCATTAATGAACCAAAGACCCAGACAGAGTTTTAATTCATTTGAAAATCTGATGCTTAGCTTAGCTAGAAAGCTCCAAAACCTGTTATATTTGTTGTTATCTGTTATCTTTACTCAGAGTTTCTGTCTGATTTCTCAGACTTTTTATCTGATTTAGTGCTCAATCAGCATTTGATTTATTATTAGACTCAATATTCTTCTTTTAAATATAAAAGAACCCATCCACCCCTTAAAAAACAGCCTAGATGTTGTTCCTACATTATGCATCCTGTTAAACTGAACATTTAACAGTAGCAGCTACCTGAACTCTGCTCCCACAGACGTGGAAGAGAGTGTCAAGGGGTTGCACCTGCAGACCTAATGTTTGTTAAATGGACCCAAAAGAAGATGACATGAACTTAATAACAGAAGCTAAGCCATTTATTAGGGTGAAACATGAAGGTACAAAATAAGAGAAACCAAAACCAATAACTAATCTAAACTGGGGGGGAACTAAGAGCAAAGCGGGGGGACTGTGGAAAAACTATGGACCAGAAATATGGGGGAAGACAAACAGACAACCTGACAATGAACAAAGGAAGACAGAGGACAGAAGGGCAACAAGGGAAGTGGAAACATTTTTCATAGACTGGATGAAAACACTGTACAGCTCCCCCATGCTTGTGTTAGGACAAATGATCTTACTACACAAAGCTTCAACCTGCACAGGGGTGTCAGACTGGGCTGCCTGCTTTCCCCCTCGCTTTTTGTTATTTTTAATCAGCCCATCACAGGCCTGGAGTTGTCTGGTAGCAGAGTATGGTTAGATCTTGAAGGTCAGTACTGCTCCTTGACAGCCAGAGCTCACTAGCCATGTACCTGGCTGCATGTGGGACAATAGCAGCAAGAATATTACAAGCCCATTTGCCCACAGCACAGGCTGTCCACACCTTGTCTCTTCTGGTGTGGACATATTGTGGAGATGGTTGGCTACATAAAAGGACTCCTCAGTTGTGTTAACCAGGTTTGTGTTACCTTTCCTTGGCGAGGTGTTGGAGGGTGTAGATAGCGAAATATGGGCTGCAAGTTGTCCCAAATGGCAATACTCACCACTTTGAGATGCTACTCATCTATTCTTCACATCTCTCTGCAGAGGAAGGGCAACTGTGGTCTATCTTGGGGCAAGAGATGTACTTTGTAGACAGTTCCTTTAATGTCACAACTTACAGCATGTTGGATAAAAAGGAAGGAGTACACCGAGCAGTGATGGGCCTAGGATATAGTGATGTGTCGGTCGCGAACGAAACGGCTCTTAGAGCCGACTCTTTGAAGTGAACCACGTGAGCCGGCTCCTTATTGGGAGCCATGTTTTTTTTTTCTTTCTCTCACCCTCTCTCTCGCACTTTTTCCCGCTTCACTCCGCACGCGCAGAGGGGGGAGCCCCTCCCCCCTCTGCGCGTGTAGCTACCGCCCCGGTAGCTACACTCGCAGTAGCACAGGAACAGAGCGGGAGGGAGAGAGAGAGAGGTCCAGGGACAACAACAAGAGACAACATCATCACATTAGAAAGGTATAGTAATCATCCACAATTATTCAGTTGTGGATGATAAAGGATTCAGAAAGTTTATTCACGCAGTGAATCCTATGTATGCAATTCCAAGCAGGAAAACACTCTCCCAAAAATCCTCCCCGGCCCGTATGACAGAGAATATGCATCTTCTTTTTGTTTTCATATTTTAATTTATATTTAATTGTGTTGTGGTTTGCAGTGTTTTGTGTTGTTTCACTTTAAATTTGTTTAAAAGGAAAAAGCTGAAAATTTAAATAGTTAAAAGTTGAAATGTAAATATTTGGTTTTTGTATTTTATACTTTATTTATTACATTTTATGTGGAGTGAATAAATAAAAGTATACTTACGGTGGCCCCCAGAGACAAAGCACGTACAAACTCCAAAACACGTACAAACTCCAAAGCACATGAACCCTCCAACCTTTCTAATGTGACGATGTTGTCTCTTGTTGTTGTCTTTGGCTCTCTGTCTCTCTCTGTTTTGTCTCTAGGGGCCACCCTATATATTTATATATAAACATATATAAATAAAACCACTGGTTTTTTTACATTCGTAATTCCTTTAGTGTATAATTTTATATTGTTGATGATAATAAATTTATTAAAGCAACAAAACAACCTGAAGAGCCGGTTGGGAGCCTAAAGAGCCGGCTCTTTTTAGTTAGCTGAGCCGAAAAAGCCGGTTCTCTAAAAAGAGCTGGAATTCCCATCACTGCTAGGAAAGGCTTTTTATCTTAAGAATGCTATTCTCCCTTTACAAGTAAGAAAAGAACCTGGAAGACATGCAAGGGGTTAGATTTGGCCTTTGCTCTGACTGATCTTAAGTCCTGTTGATGTGTCCCATGTTCAGGGCGTAGGGGGAAAGTGTGTGTGTGTGTGTGTGTGTGTGTGTGTGTGTGTGTGTGTGTGTGTGGGTGTGTGCATGCGTGTGTGTGGGTGTGTGTGTGTGAACCTTAGGTCAAGATCAGTGGTTATAAGCCATAAAACTCCTGCTTGTTTGTCCAGCTTCCTGGAGCTGGTCGGAAGCCCTTCACTGCGTTCCTCTCAGTCCTGTCACACCCTGAGATATTAATGAGCTGGTAAGCCCAGAGTTCACATATTCTGTTAGCTGATGCTTGTCCATGATTGTGGAGACAAGTGTCTCTGCAATCAAGGCCATGAGTAGCTCCTGACTGTCCCTAGGGCACAAATTGCAGCATTGACCTGGACTAAATAATTTTAAATCAAAAGACTAAAATACAAAGCAGTGTTTAACGAATGACTGGTCGCCTCAAACTATCTCTAGTTCAACCCAGTATTCTCCATTAAAGGAACTCTCAAAGATCCACATTTCTATATAATCCACTGATTTTATTCATCACTCTGTCTATAATCAGTATTTAACAGTAATGGTGCATTATGTTTTTACTTTTGTTATCACAGTGTGATCATAATAACCACACAGTGTGATTAATCAAAGTCTTCTGGTTTTGGCTTCAAGCAAAAAAGACAAAAAAGGTGGATTTTCTAACCCCATTGGTTTGAAAGCCTCTGTAACAACAAGTGGTTAATATCACTGTCAAAGCACACACATGAGGCAGCAACTTATCAATCTTAAGTTATAGGCCAGTGAGCATACTTGGATATATGAGCGTACCTCTAGATAACCAAATTTCACAAAGTGCATTTCAATTAATACTATCAAAAGTCGAGCCCTTGTGGTAGAAAAGCGCTATAGAAGAACCAGTCCATTTACCATGTCCTGGTGGCCATCAAAAAATGCAGGTTTAAGGTACATATGTGCTGGATTTACTTTGAGAGCCAGAAGCTACAGCCATCATTTATATGTTACAGCTTCAACAAGCTTTCAGTTCCACCAAGCGTTTATAAAGAAACTGTTTTGTTTTTGTTTTTTTGTTCTTCTTCTTCTTTTCTGAATATGATATTTTTACAGAACACTTGACAGTGAAATGAAAATCAGCTACAATAATCATCAGGATGTGAAGGCTAGAATAAGTCATCTATGTTTTACTGAGATAACCACAAGGCATTAACTCAAACCCCTAGCTAGAGTTTCTTTTTAGACTTGCACATTTTTCTGAAATTCCACTTGGACACACATGGGTTTCAGTTTCTTTTGCTCTAGCCAGCAAGATCTTTCTGACACCAAGAGTGTGAAATACTATACTTAAAGAAACAAAGCCATCAGAGAAGCTTACATGATTTCCTCTTGCTGCGACTCACTGTGTGTAGTGTAAAGTGTTGTTCCTCAATCCAGTAAATTTCTATAGCCTCAGTAAGTAGGTGTCTTAGTGAAACGTGAACTGAGCTGAGTGGAGGTTGTTGAGCAGCCCGACAGCCTGGGAAAGAAATTATTCTTATGTTATTAGGTATTGTTTTCTGGGCTGTTTCTGTCCCCACTCTGAAACGCTCTCTCCTTCTCCAGCCCTAGCCCCGTTAGCTTAGCTGTGAACCAGGGCTTGTCAATATTATAACTCACCCTGGTGTGTGATGGTGATGCATGATGCAGCTGTCCTCACAGATGCTGATGTAGGACGTCACAGTCTGTATACGTGTCCAAATTGTTGGTAGCAGTCCTGAAAACGTCCCCGTCAGTGTAGTCCAGACATGCCTGCAGATTCATTAATCCAGTACTTAGATTTCTTCAATACAGGTTTAGAAAGTTTTACTTTCTGCCTGTATGCAGGAATAAAGTGAACCATGATATGGTCTGAGAATCCTAGGGATGGCATTTACTTTATAGGCAATTATAATACAATCACATTATTTCTCACTGTGCAAATGAGTTTGACTCACGAGTGCATTCAGATGCAATTCTGCTTGCAAAGCTGTCAGGACACAAAAGATCAAAACTAGTCTTGGTCAGCTGTTTGCATGAAATGTTTTTGGTCCAAAGTTCAAACAGATAAATGGGTGCTGTAAAATTTAAGCTTAATATATTATATGAAGTGTAATAGCTCATATCTCAAAAACTAATACAGATAAAAGCTTGAACTTTCACTCGCCTTTTTTACCATCAAAATAATTCAGAATCTGTAATTTGGGACAGATACATCAATATCTGAGTATTGGCTCGTTAATAAAAATGAAAAATCTAATTTTCTTTGCTTGATATGGCACTGGCAAACTATCCACCCTGGACACATCAACAGTGTGGCACTGGGCTAACACAGAGAGATACACGCACTCACGTTCACACACACACACACCGCAAAAACAAATTAATTACATTGCAGTTAGGTACAATTTATGAATAATATATTATGGAATTTCAAAATGTTGTATAACTAATACTGCTGTCAGTGCTGATCTCGTTTAAATGTAGCTGCCATCACCAGTGTGTGAATGTTGTGATGACAGGTTGTGTAAAGCGCTTTGGGGTCCTTGGGGACTAGAAAAGCGCTATACAAATACAGGCCACAGGCCAAATGACAATAATGCCATAACCATAATGCGGCCGCATTAATGCCTGCACGGTGTCAACGCGTTTGCGCGGCTAGCTCGTTAACACGTTACCGCCGTCCATGTGCACCACATAAATGGTCCATTTCAAATCCTCAGATTTTTAGAACATTTTCTGTTAAACCATCTCAGATCTGCCCAAAACTTTTATGAGGCATATATAACGATTACTGCTAAATTTTAACTTTCGACGTCAAATCATTTTTCTTTTCTTTTTTTAAAGACTCATCAAACCGACTTTCAGGTCCCTTTTTTCACATTAACTCTGAGCCAGTGTTTGAAGATGAATATGTCAAATTAAAAGTTAAAAGGATGAAGTTTTCACTGGTCTTTCTTATCATCACCATGAATCAGAATCTATCATTTTGGACAGATACATTACATGTCTGAGTACTAACTAAATAAAATATGGAAGAAAACATCTTCAAGCCGTCTTATATTCTGTTTATAACTGAGAATATCTTATTTTTAATTTTTACCTTAATTATCAGAATGTTCCAGGGGACACGGTCTCAGAATAGTAAGGAGGTCTTCACAATGAAAAATGTGCACATTTTTAACAAAATGATTTTCTGAGTTATAATTAGAATATCATCGGGAAAGTGTTTTGTTCTATTTGGACAGGACAATCTCCTAGACCAGTTAGGCACTGCTCGTTTTTTCACCGCACTGGAATTGACCGATGGCTACTGGCAGATCCCCTTGTCTCCAGAGTCAAGGGGAAAAACAGCCTTCTCCACTCAGTGCGGTTTGTACCGTTGCAATTCTGTTCAGCTCGTTTGTAGCCCCAGCCACATGGACCAGGTTCTGCATCCGTAGGCTGCAGACATCATCACCCATAGTGATACCTGGGCCGAGCATATGCAGCAGTTGGCCAGAGTCCCCAAAGAAGGGCGGGGTTGGATGGATAAGGGAATGGAATGAACGAATGGAGAAAACAACAACTATCACTTCCTGCCCACATCTGAAGACCTAGCTGACCTAGCTGACCAGCCCCGTAACTGACCTCACCTGAAACGGTGCCCCATCTGCTCCAGTCGAAAGCCCCGGGCAGCATTCATGCAGGGGAAGAAGGGGGAAACCCATGCCCCACACTCCTAAGTTGTATGCCTCGAAAATTGCTGGAGGCTGTTTTGTCTTAGCAGGTTAGGGAGGTTGATGAACCTGTGGTGTATGAAGCCTGGTAAAGCACTGCAGAAGAAGAGTGCCTGGCAATCTTGTGGGGGGTTGACTCCCTTCCCGATTACCTCGTAGGCCACCCTTTCACCCTCTGTGTGATCACACCCCGCTGCAGTAACGCCATTGCATATATGTGTAGAGTGAATTTGTTGAGACCAGGTGACTGACCTAACACCTGAAAAATTGTGAAATTCTTGGGTTGCTCCTGGGTTGCACTGTGACGTGCCACCTGATCACTCTTGTAGCATTTGTCAACATCTGAGCAAAAAGTATGGATTTGCACACTTGAGAAATCCTCCTGGAACACTAACAAGAAACACTAGTGACCCCGCTGTGTCTGCGCTAGCCCTGCATCAGATGTGTGTTATGTCTAACACATTTCTGTTTACTGTTTTGTTGCAGCTCTCATGTCCTCATTCAAGCTGACCTGAAATCTGTTTGTTTTAGGTCAAGACAGTCCATTAAGACAATTAGAGTGTGACATTTAACCTCTGGAAAATTTGAGAGTGAAAAAGAGGAAAGGATAAGACCCATCATACGTATGCGTACTCTTTCATTTCACCTTCTGTTTTGCCTTGCAGACAGCATTTCACTTGTGGTGAGTCCTAATGTTGTTCTTGGAAATTATAATAATAATAATAGTAGTGAATAAAGACACACAGATAAATATACTCATGCAGAAAACAACAAGTGTGGAGCACCGCAGGTTAAATCTTTTGTAAAAAATTTCATTCTTGCTCTGTGTTTGCTGTCATTGAGCAATGCAGCTCAGAGATGCAACACCAATGGAAGAACTTTAAATGAAAACCATAGAAACCACACACAAGACAATGGAAAATGAGCAGTGACTGCACTTTGGATTTTTTGTGCGACTGTAACTTAATGAAGTGAGAGAGTAGGTCTTGGCTGGATTCAGGATCTGTTAAAATGGTTTGGAAAGTTTGAGAGAGACAGAAACAAGAGCCTAAAAAGCAATGGAAACAAAGCAGAAAAGAAGAAAAGCTTAAAGACAATACAACATTAATTCCACAAAGATGAGAGAGGGAGAAAAACAGAGTGAGCCAAAGAGGAGGTCCAGTATCAGTTGTTGCAGCTCTGTCCTTATCCCCAAGTGAGGCTGAGGAGATGCAACGGCTCAGCTTGGATCAGAGCATGTCATTAGGGCAGCAGCACACACCCCTGGGGCTGCACAGGCACCAGCCAGTCTGTTTTTGAAGTGTTTGTGTGTGTGTGTGTGTGTGTGTGTGTGTGTGTGTGTGTGTGTGTGTGTGTGTGTGTGTGTGTGTGTGTGTGTGTGTGTCCATGCACAAGCTTCAGTATGCCTAATACATCTTCATACTGTGTGATGCTGTGTATTTGTGCATCTGAGCAACGTTTCTGGAATAACTTTTTTCCTGGCTGCCTCGAATGAACACTAATCTGTACAGTCTTTTATACAATCATCAGGTCAGTTACTAATCTTTCATCAATATACAACTGTCATACAGAGCACTCTGTAAAACATCGATATAGATGTGGATAAAAATCGAGAGGTAGAAATACAAAAAAAGAAGAATTTCTTTTCTAGTCCTCCCAATGCATTATCATTCATTAAAAATACTTTGTTTTGTCAAAGGAGGTTCACATAGTCATATGTGTTTCATGGCCAATACGTGTTGTTGGTGTCCCAATTTAGACCACATTAGTGCTGGATGACAACAGATCAATGCTTTTCTTTTAAAGATTGGTAAAATTTGGATGTTGGCGGGATGGAGGTGGTAAGTAGGATAAAATATACCCCTTCACAACACTGGGTTTGAATGACAACAATTTAAAGATGAGAACAAAAACAGGGGGCTTTTAACAATCATCTGCATGTGACCAAAGTAATTATTCCAAAACCCCGTTCTTTTACCAAAAGACATCATAAGCATCTGAAATACCAGAGGCACCGGCAGGTGGGGGGGGTATTAGTCATCCTGGGCATTATAATTGACAATTTTTCATGACAGCCCTGCAGATGATACAAAACAAACCCAAAAGATGGCTCTAGAACTGAAGCTAAGTATGGCCACATATAGAGGGGCTTCAGCAGGATGATTCCATCTATTTGTGAGCACCAACATCTCCCAGCTGCCATCACTGCATGGATGGATGAGAAATGGAAAGCAGAATAATTACCATTCTCCCACCCAATTGTACAGAGACAGCAGGAAGTGCACACTCAACCCTTTGAGACTCAGAACAGGATAGAGGCACTGGGAGGACTGGGGGGGTGTTGGGGTTTCAGGGTGCTGACAGGGTCAGCTGTTACACCAGACACAGCCCATCTGTTGTCTTGTTATACATGTGTCTGAAGGGTACACCTACTTTTCTTTACTTTTTTGCCTCATTAAAGGTTATCTGCTTCATTACAAGAGTGAAACCAATTTGACTTGGCTTCTGAGAAATTTAAATGTCTGACGCAATGAACAACTACAAAAAGAATAATCAATGCAGATACTTCAAAAAGATTTAAAGGGTAGGTGGCTAAGTAAAACAGATGCACATCACTGATACTCAGTTTTACAGCACAGTTTATTTATTCTACCTGGAAAACTGTCCGTGAGCATCTTCTGCCAAAACAAAATTTTCTTTGAAAAGAAAGGTGAGCAGAGCACTGACAGGCTAAGAATGATTTCACTGATTTCAAAAGTTGTTAAAGAAAGTAACTCACTATCAGATGTGGCAATGTAGCTTTCATAATTACTCAGCACAACCTAACACCATGCTATGCACAGCTTTTAATTTCAGAAACAGCCAGAGAGAGTACAGCAGCAGTCGGTCCCTCTCCAGTGATGGGACGTGAGGTAAGCAGTGAAAACTAAAGCTGAGTCCAAAGAATCACTGGTGTCAAGAACAGTTTCAGCTGAAAGCTGGATGAGCTTCCAGATCGAATACTACAATGGCATTTCTTTTCTTCAAAAACTGGAGAGAGAGAGATTTCATTAAATTAGATTGATTAAATCTTAACATAATGCTGTTTGGGCAATTAAACCAGGATGTGTACTTGAATTTTTTTACCATTAGTATGGTGGGTCTTGATGGTTTGTCTGGTTTGTCATCTGATGTGCCTTAGCACCAAAACCACTGAAAACAGTATCAGTCTGTTAAGGTTCAGAGGCTAATTTCAGTTCTGTACTTCATTCTTGTCTGTGCAGCAGGAAGATGATATGACAGAGAATGGTAGAGGTGAGCAGAATAAGAAAATGGAAAGGAACATTTTTTATATACTACAGGAATCATGTTTCCATTTTTCTGTCACTGAGTTTGGTTTGCAGGGGCAGCAGCTGAAGCAACGTTGCCCAGGTCTCACTCTCCCTAGCCAGCTCATTCAGGGCAACATGAGGCATTCCCAAACCAGCTGAAAGACACCAATTCTCCAGTGTGGCCTTGGTGTGGACCAAGGCCAAAAAATACCTTAGCTGGGAGGTGTCCAGGAGCCCCTCCTGATTGACCAAGCTTCTTAATCTTCAAGGAGAGCCAGCCACCCTTAAGAAAAAGTTAATTTTTGCCACCTCACTCCCTGATTTTATTCCTGTGGTCAATGCCTGGAGCTTTTGGTCTGATCCAGAGTAAGCACTCCACCCTTTCCAGCCGAGGACCATAGTGTCAGACTTGGAGGTGTGATTCTCATCCCAGTTGCTTCACAATCAGGTGCAAATTGCCACTAATGCAAGGTGAAGGTCATGAGAAGTCACCAAAAGAACCACATCCCCTGCACAGAACAGTCACGTGATCCTAAAGCCACCAAAGTGGAAACCTCTGCCACTTGGTTGTGCCTAGAAATTCTATCCATGACAGTATGGATATGAACAGGAGTGGTGACAAAGGTTAGCAACTCTCAACAAGAACAAGCCCGACTTACTGCCAGCAATGCAAACTAAGCTCTCACTATGGGAGTAAATGGCCCATAGCAATGGACCAGTCACCACATACTGTAGGAGCATCACCCAGAGGATGCTCCGAGGGATACAGTTGACATGTTTCTCCAAACAGAGCCTTTAAGATCTCAGAGTGAACCTCATCTTCCCACTGGAGAGTATTTTAACCACTACAGTGGACAACTCACCCGTTGTCCTCCTCATCCCTAGGCTCTGCCTCCACTAAAGACAGCGTGCCAGTGGGATTGAGGAGATCCTTGAAGTAATCTGTCCACCAACTAGCTGAGTTGTTCCCAGAGATGGGCAGTAACACGTTACTTGTAACGCATTACTGTAATCTGATTACTTTTTTCAAACTTCTTTTTACAGCGAAAAAAAACCCCTAAACTTCTGAGCAAGCACCGAGTAGCTACGACGTAATGGGAAACTCACAGAGAAACTCGCGGATTCTTCCACTGACCGCTGCGGCTCACCTGCACCAGGGTAAACCTCCGCCTGCCCCACTCCTGCTTTACAGGTGAAAATAGAGCAACAGGACCGCTAGTCTGTGACTTTATTTATTTTCTGCTGTGTTTTACTTGCATCTATTTGAAAGACTGAGTGTAAACACACAAAAAAAATTATTTTATGTGCTGGAATGTGCAGAAAATAGGTTTAAATGTTAAACAAATTTCTTCCAGTCAGAGAATGTTGCATATAATTAAATTTTTGCTTGATGCATAAAGTTAAAAGATTAAAACTAATAAAACAAGTTTTAAAAAGAGACTTTTCCATTTGATTACATTTATATGATGGATTATGCAGAAAAAGTAGAATTGGGTTGACAGATCTATCACTTTATCACCTATTCAGGTTGTAAATCATGTTTTTAAAAAGTAACTAAGTAATTAAGTAATTAATTACTTTTGAAAATAAGTAATCAGTAAAGTAACGGGATTACTTTTTTGGGGAAGTAATCAGTAATTAGTTACTGATTACTTTTTTCAAGTAACTTGACCAACACTGGTTGTTCCACAGCATGCCATCCCCACTGTGTAAAGTGGGCATACCAGATGCTCCTAACACACCCTCACTACATGTTCGTCTGTGCCAGGAAAGGAGGAGGCCAACAAAAACTAGTTCTGTGCTACATCCATCAACAGACCATTATAAGACAAGACAGCTTTTCTTTCTTGTGCTGCATGGGATAGTTCTTCATTATTCTGTTGAATAGAGATTCTGTATTGATCAGAGAGCTCCCAACCTGCAGACAATGGACTTAGAGATATGACTAATGTACAGCACTGTGCAATCAGGAGAAAGAAACATGTAAAAGATGAACAAAGATTATACTCATAGTACAAAACACATTTGTGTGCATATTAAAATCTGTGGTAGCTAGTTGGCTTTGTATTATTTGTCATGGTGGCATTTACATACGGCCACATTATACTGATGGGTTTACTGATGGGCTGTGTGATAGACTGTGTTTTGTCTAAATGGATTCATTTCACACTGGCTGCAGTGATGGACCTTCACACCAGCAGCTCTGTTGTGTCTATGACCTCAGGCTCTAATGACACGCGTTTCTCAGTCATTACCACAGAACTAAGACGGTTGAAAGATTGTGCAAATAATGATAATAAAGCATCACTGAAGCTGCCAATTGTTGAATATCTGTTATCTGAATAGCTTTTTCATGTCTGACACTGTAAAATCTTATGAGTTTGGGGATGGAATTACATTATGTCTCCAGATTTTTTTCTGTATTGATGTCGATCCTAATCCCAGTATATCTGTCCTGTCACTCTCTAGTAATAAACTGCAGGTTTCCATTGTTTTACTTTAAGACCTATTGTGATTGCGATTTATAAGACACGTTTGTGTTTTATAAGCCATTCGTGGTTTGTTATTTCTACTCAGTAATGCTAAGCTTATGGCCATGAAACCAGCAAACTTGCCTGTAGGCATTAACACAGTGGGAAGTTAAATGAGCAATTCGAGGGAATGGAAAGAAAACCAGAGTTGTACATTACACCAAATGTGTTTGATGAGTTCATTTACTTATATTATAAACTTCTAAACACATTCTCACTAAATAAAACGCATTTTCCACAGTGATGTTATTTACTAGCATATTGCTAACCACAGTTAAATACAGTTAACACAACAGCAGCAATGAAACGTTGTGGAATAAGAACAAGTGTTCAAAAATATAGCCCTGGTTTCCACTGCAGCTGTGGTAATGAAACTCTTTGGAAATTACATTTTTATGAATATAATCTTTCAAATTATCCGTTTCAGACAAACATTACTGCTACTTTTAAGAACTCTGGGAACCCCGTGAGAGCATAATAGAGCACTTTCAGCACTCAGTCAGTTTGACTGATCTGCGACAAAATGGATCTTCCTCTGTGGAAAAACAAAAACAGCAATCAAATCTCAGTGGGAAGAGTTTTCTTTATTAAAATTTCAAAAGTGTAATCTTCGGTCAGGCCAACCATCGAGCATTCGCTTTTCCTTTCGGTTCCTCCACACGGAGCCAACAATTCTTCCCATCAGCTACTCCATTTATTCTCCTCAATAGGTCAACAAGTCAATAGGTCAACAAGCTGGGATCTGACTAACCAGAGGCCTTATATGGGAGAACTATGAAACGCTGTGGGTCAGTCGGCCTATTAGTCTTGGTTTAGCTCCTGATTTATGGCACATCAGACTTACCCTGCCAAAGACTTTATCTCACAAATCATTTCTTGTGACGTCTAATCAAGGTAAAATGCTCCAAAAGGGCAATTAACATGTACATGTTAATTGCATAACACAGCAGTAAATTCTGTTCACCATTAAAATGTACAAATGCTAAATATTATCTAAAAGTACCAATAGTTATATTGGAAAATGTATTATTGGTTTTAGTGTTAGTATATAGAATTATACAAGCTATTGTCTAAAAGTAATCCATACAAGAAATGTTCAGTATTTCATCACAGGCAACTGGTGCTTGTAGCAGAGATAGCCTTCTGTATAAGTCTTGTTTTATATTTCAGTACATTTTTTAGAATGCAGATGCACACAGAGAAACACTTTGCCTATTTAAAAGCAGCGTGTCGGAGGAAGAATCTGGAAGACACTGAACTATAGAGCAAACATGAGTTTAACGCTGTGGGTGGCTGTAGCTCAGGTAGTACACCGGTCACCTACTAATCAGAAGGTTGGTGGTTCAATCCTTGCCTGCCCCAGTTAGTTAGCACCCTTGGGCAAGATACTAACCCCAACCCCTGATAATCCATTGTAACATCTGTCTGAGTGCTCACTTATACTGGTTGACTGGTAAGCAGTTTCACAGTTAAGTGAGACCTGGTTGTTTTGAAGCAGACATAACATCTGACCTTAAATTAACCAAAGTGTTGAATATCTTTTCATTTTAATTTTAAATGTAAGTACAAATGAGGCAGGCCATCATTAAAAATCATCCTTGGAAAAATATATGACTAGAAAGATACCAAAATATTTAGGAGTGACCACATCAACAACCTGATATAATCTCAAAGAATGAATCCATTTACCATCCCTGGTAAGAAAAAAAATCTTCAGTTAAGATATTTTTTACCAATCTGTGGTCTGTTTGGCTACATTGGTGTGATGTTGAGGTTTGTCAGCTCTTTTTTGCCCCACTCCTTCTCTTTCACTCTCTCTGTCTGCTGACTGGCTTCCATCAGTCACCTGAAAATGGGATTTTTTTCCAAGTCCTTGACATTCATATGATAAGTGCACTGATAGGAAGACCTCAATCACTGAGTGGAAAGGGAAATAGCAGCCCTCTGTCTTAGATGGTTCAGCACAAATACTATCACTACTACAACAGAAGGGTTTTCTCACACAAAGGCAAACAAAACAACTGAAGAAAGTGAGTTACACAGGTGAAAGTATTTAAAAATAGATAGATACACATAGAAAGAATCACCAGGTCACCCTTTTTCTATTTCTCCAGTGAACTAAACTACATCCATGGCTAAAGTAACCTGCTGGGAGGTGTCTAGGGTAAGACTCAACTGATAAGCCGCTAATGAACCAGAACGGGGGATTGTTCAGTACTCCAGTACTGCAAGATGTCTAACCTGGCCAAATCTTTATAAATAAGTGTTTTAAAAACAGATTTTCTAACTCCTATTGAATAGACATACTGCTCAGCTATACTTAATTTTAACAATTCTAATAATACAGCTATTATTTCTTCATCCCAGACAGTTTTTTAGAAGTAAAGGCTGTGTACCAACGAGAGATTAAAATATCACCCACGAAGTTGAATTTGATTAATAAGTTGTGTTTTTAGCAGTTTGATACAGTAAAAGTAAGTTGTGTAATTCTAAATAATAATACTAATACCAATAATAAAGTTTCCAATATAACTATATACTTTTTTTTAACTCCACATCCTTACAGAACACATGTGCACAGGCAGTTGATTAAGAAGGAAAGCTTGAGGGTCCTGCGCAGTATCTTATCTGTTCCCAGGACTGCGCTCTTCTGGACAGAGATCTCCAATGTTGATCCCGGGATCTGCTGGAGCCACTCGCCTAGCTTGGGAGTCACCGCACCTAGTGCTCTGATTACCACAAGGACCACTGTTACCTTCACCCTCCACATCTTCTCCAGCTCTTCTCCGAGTCCGTGGTATTTCTCAAGCCTCTCGTGTTCCTTCTTGCTGATGTTGCTGTCATTCGGTATCACTACGTCTATCGCTATGGCCGTCTTCCTCTGCTTGTCCACCACTTGGTTTGCCATCAACAGTTTATTCGTCTGCATCCAGAAGTCCCACACGATCTTAGCTCGGCCATTGTCTACCAGAATAGGGGGCGTCTCCCATTTTGACCTCGGGACTTCCAGGCCATATTCAGCACAGATGTTCCTGTACACTATGCCGCCCACTTGGTTATGGCGTTCCATGTATGCCCTGCCTGCTAGCATCTTGCACCCTGCAGTTTTGTGCTGGATTGTCTCTGGGGCATCTTTACACAGCCTGGGGTCTTCCCTGGTGTGATAGACCCCAGCCTCTATGGATCTTGTACTCAGAGCTTGTTCCTGTGCTGCCATGATTAGTGCCTCTGTGCTGTCTTTCAGTCCAGCTTTGTCCAGCCACTGGTAGGATTTCTGGTCTCATCCACCTCCACTATCTGCCGGTGGTACATACCATGTAGGGGCCTGTCCTTCCATGATCCTTCCTCCTCTTACTCCTCTTACTTGGGTTTCTGCTGCCTGAGGTATTCAGTACACGGTTGGTTGGAGCCATCTTACTGACGTATTTGTGGATGTTCGTTGCCTTACCTCCCCTCTGATGTGGACATCGGGTCAGTTGGAGACGCAGTCGAAAGATTGCAGCGGTCCCAGATCAGATGTCCACACTGGAACTCTTTCCCATGTTGCTGTCTGTGTTTATTGTGCTATGGTGTGTTGATATCTGTGCATTCCTGTATTATCCTTCTGTGTTACACATTTCGATGTTGTTTTCCTCGCTACCTAGCCTGACCTGTCTCCCCAATGTGATGTTTGTGTATTGTATGTACGGTCAGCAAGGTCTGTCATCTCGGTTGTGGGCAAAAGACCTGCAACTGACAAATAAAGGCTATCTCATCAATATCTCATCATCTCATCCTGGACTCTGGTGCTGACACTCACCAGTCCCCGGCCCCCTTCCTTCCGCTTAGCGTACAGCCTCAGGGTGCTGGACTTGGGGTGAAACCCTCCATGCATGGTCAGGAGCTTTCTTGTCTTTATGTCAGTGGCCTCTATCTCCTCCTTTGGCCAGCTTATTATCCCAGCCTGATCACAGGCAGGGCGTAGGTGTTGATAGCCTGGATCTTGTTCTTCCCGTTCAGCTGACTCCTCAGGACTTGCCTGACCCTCTGCAGGTACTTGGTGGTTGCAGCTTTCCTAGCGGCCTCTTCATGGTTCCCATTTGTCTGTGGGATCCCCAGGTACTTGTAACTGTCCTCAAGCTATGTGTATATTTTACACATGTTTGTATGGGATATTGTATTTGTTTTAAATGTTATATACCTATGTGGTATGTGACTTTTGTTGCCATGATGCCAGGTCTCTCTTGGAAATGAGATTTTTAATCTCAATGAGATTTTTTACCTGGATAAATAAAGGATTAATAATAATAAAAAAAAAAGCTCATTAACATCGCATAAACAGTGTGATTATAAAACAAAAAACACATGTGAACTGATATCACTGAAAATAAACACACAATTTACACTTAAACAGCAGAAGATAGATGTTATCTTACCTTTTCAAAATGACCGCAATGCACTTTTCTGCCATCTTTCTGAGATAACTGCACAGATTTTCCCAGGAAAGGCGATGGTATGAGATCTCATGTGACTTCATGATATTACAAGAGCATCTCCCCGTTAGACACATGACCACAGTCTGGTTGTACCATGTTAAATCAACATGACTGAATCTAACAAATCATATATATATATATATATATATATATATATATGACATCACATGACCATACCAGTAAAAAATATAAGTCCATACATAGTAAGTGGTGATACCAATATTTAAAAAATTACACAAGCTAGTGTGGGAATACAACTGGCTTGTTGAAATAAACACAAAATGGGTCCTGCCCACGGACACCAACAACAACAAACAGAAAGAAAACCGATTAAGTCAGCCAGGGAGTGACAGAGGCATTGCAGAACCTTGATGCTTTCTTTTTCAGCTATTCTGTGGTAGATTTGCTGCTGTGCTTGCTCATTGTCCTGTTACAATTTTGTCCATGTGGCCTCTGTGCATTATCAAACGTGGCCAATTTGCTCTCATATGTCCAAAGGATATATCAAAAGCCGTGGAGTTTTGGTGCTTCTAGACCTGTCTGCTGCTTTTGACACTGTGGACCATAAGATCCTTCTATCCCATCTAGAACATGAAGACAGACTCAAAGGCACAGTTCTGACTTGGTTTAAATCATATCAACAACTAGAAGTTTCTCTTTACATGTGGGAGATTGTTCTCCTATAACAGCACCTCTCACTTGTGGAGTGCCTCCAGGGCACATTCTGGGCCCACTTCTTTTTTCATTGTACAGGGTGGGCCATTTATAACTGAAACTACGGATACTGGATGCCTGTGCTGGCATTTCTCCTGAAGCGTGTGAAGAGTGGGAGAAGAGGGTTGCATTGACAATCCAACACAATGGGCAGCACATTGAACACATTTTATAAGTGGTCAGAAACTTGTAAATAACTCATGAAAGAATAAAGTTACGTTGAAACCAAGCACACCATTGTTTTTCTTGTGACATTACCAATAAGTGTGATGTGTCACATGGCCCTCTTCCTATTGAAAAAACAAAAGTTGTATCCAAGATGGCCGACTTCTAAATGGCCACCACGGTCACCGCCCATCTTGAGGAGTTTGCCCCCTCACATATACTAATGTGCCACAAACAGGACTTTAATATCACCAACCATTCCCATGTTATTACGGTGTATCCATATAAATGGCTCACCCTGTATATGGGGTGTGTCTTTGAAAAACACAACTGTCATGGTCCTGGGTCTGGGGACCCTGTGTCTATGTGTCTTCTGATTTACGGGTATTCTTTGTTTTAGTGTTTGTCATGGTTTAGTCATTTGTCAATCAATCAATCAATCAATCAATCAAGGCTTTATTTGCCACGTGCAGGTTGCCCTGCAGTGAAATAGGTACCCCCCGACCTTACACACACAACACAGACATCACATGGGGATACAGGTCGGAGATCGGTAGCGTTACAGAAAAAAAAAACACTGAAATATACACTACAATGGGAAAGTACAAGAGGAAAAAAAGAGACCTGGAAACAAAAAAACTCCTCTGCACAAAAAAGCACATAAATGTCCACAGCACAACATTATGGAGCACGTGACAAGCCACAGGGTCGGGTGGGGGGTGAGGAGTCATCCGAAGCAAACACAGCAGCCATCCTGCCCAGCGCTACCATTCCAGCGCGGGCTCAGACCTGCTGTGTTCCCCAGGAGGGAACAAGCGTCGAAGGCGTTTGGAAAGGGAGGGGGATGAGTGTGTGCATATCAGTGTATGTGTGTGTGTGTGTGTGTCCAGAGTTCAGCTGAGACAGTGTCCTTCGCCCTGCCAGGCTAAGTAAACAGTCTTCCAGCCAACCCAGGTGGCCTTGCATGAATGGGAAGGAACAGACTTTAAACACAGTCGTTATCAGGGTGTTGTTGTTCGGCTCCAGCCTTGAGACCGCAGCTGGCGCCGAAGGGGTATCCGCATGACGTGATGGTGGTTTTTACTTTAGTGCAAACAGCTCATATGAATTTCAAAGCAGTTCTAACAGTCCAACACTGGTCTCTCAATCTCCCGTTGGAGAGCCGCGAGCTTCCCCATGATGTTATCAGACTTGCGCTCTGTGATGTTGTCATTCTTGTGCTCAAAGAGCCGATTCTGAGAACTCACGACCGCAGTGAGCTGCTCAAAGATGTGATCCAATTTGCACTCAGAGATCTTATTCTGAGTATTCACAGCAGCCGTAGCCTCTCCAAGATCTTATCCGTGCTGACTCAATGAGCCCATTTTGAGAAACTCACGCCTCTCCCATCGTTCCAATCCCAGCGGGCAGCCTTGTGGGGGTTTGAACAGCCGGTTCCGCTTTCTTAATTCTTCGATAAGTCAGGGCCAAGCCAGCTCCGATCAGCCAGAACCATAGCTGGACTGGCCATCGGGCATACCGGGCATTTGCCCAGTGGGCCGATGGTAATTTTTCGTTTTAAATGGGCCAATGTTTTGTAGTTGTTGTCTTTTTTTCGTAACCGTGTAAACAGTGAAAGGTGGCGGATTGGACAGATGCTGGCAGACATGTAAAAATAACTCAATTGTTTGGTAGTGGCTATGGTGGAGCTTTCACAGATTCAGTAACATTAGCAAGCGGTGGAGGCCAGCAGGTGGATGGGGGAAAGGGGAGGCGGAGGTGGAGAGACCCAAGGCGGCTGCCGGTCCAACTGTCAGGTGAAATGAGCTTCAGGTAAGAAGTTATGACCTGCAGTCTATCTGGGTCAGATATAAACCAAGTTTAGTTTATTTTCGTTGTGCTGACTTTTTACAGTCAGTTACAATAACTCGTACTGTGTACTAGCTAGCATGACGGAGTTTCTATACAGCTGGGTGGGTGCTATGATGTTACTGATAGTGAACTTTATTTTATTCATATGGTTAGTTAGTAGAGTTGCCAACCGT
This sequence comes from Perissodus microlepis, assembly GCF_051167445.1. Taxonomy (NCBI): domain Eukaryota; kingdom Metazoa; phylum Chordata; class Actinopteri; order Cichliformes; family Cichlidae; genus Perissodus; species Perissodus microlepis. The sequence goes on along the minus strand of NC_140473.1, from coordinate 1,267,336 downwards.
CCAGTAAAAAGTGGAATCCTCTGGTATTCAGAGTTAATATTACGCGTTTCGTATTGAGCTGAAAATAAACGGGATTTGTCCTGTACTTAGGCTACAATAAAAAAAAAAGACAAAAAGCTGGAGTTATTCTGTGTCTTTACGCTGTCAGCTGCCTCTTCTTCTCTCATTCTCCCCCCTCCCTCTCCTGCTGCTACTTCAATCATGAAACTGATCAATGATCAGCTGATCGGCGTTTCTGCCACAAGTCCCGTCTCTCTTGCTTGTTTATCTCCCGCTTTGCGCCAGAAAGAGGAAACTAGCGGAGGTCGCATTAAACAGCAGCAGCGCCTTTAAACTTGATAAGCGGTTGTTAGAATTTATTTAATATTACTTTCTAGTATCAGCTGATGTTTGTTGGAGCCACGGCCGTAAAAGCTGCTGCTCATGATGTCGGTTTGGTTATCTGGTGAGAGGGAAACATGAAGATGAAACCAGGAGATGTCCTTACTGAATCATCAGAGCTGAACAGGTGATGGAGAAACAGGTTTACCTTTTAGGTGACATGAATGAGTTGAAGTTATGAACTGTTTCTGAGAGACAAATAACACCAGGATCCTTTTCTACGTAGCTGACAGCTGGTAACTGTGCAGGGGCGGGTCTAGCAAAGTTTTGCCAGGGGGCAGGTAGGGCATTAACAGGGAGAGGGGGGCACAAAGAAATACTTTTCTTTCTTATTCTCATTTAAAATTTCTAGCTTTTAACAAATAATTATCCGAATCTTACAACCAAAATTTTCATCTGATGTCAAATTTATAGAAATCCATTATTGTACATAGTAAGTTTTTTTCAGGGTCCCAACATAATTTCTTCAGAAGAAAGTAGTGTACATGATGCCAGCATTTTCCCACATTTTCTAGATTCTGTACCAGTACTGTGTGTAAAATGCCATCAAAAAGTCAGTTAAGTTTTATTGTTTCTCACCTGTCTTTCTGTCTCCTTTAACTTTTAAAAGGTTGCCATGTTAGAAAAAATATTTTGCCCTGCCATGCTGTTTATTGATGTGGTAAATAAATAGTTTATGAAAATATCACTAAATCTGTCATTTATTATTTTTAATATTCAGTAATGGTCATGTCTCACCTCTAGTCTTCTCTGTCTTAATTTCAGGTTTCCACCATATGTTGTAGATAGTTCAGGAAGTTAACTCGACCAAGCAGTCTTTGGGTTTCGGCTAAGTACTGTTTAGAATACCAGAATAGGGAGGATGGTGTACGTTTAAGTTTGTTAGATTGATACATATGTACCAACAACACAGTGTACATCACTGTCACAACGACGTTTGTTTTCATTCAAAGGCTTTATGGTTTTTCCTATAATACCTGGTGGGCCGGTCTCTAGTCAAAATGCCCGGGCTGATTTTTTGTCCCAGTCCAGCCCTGGCCAGAACCCTGTTACCATGGTTCCGAATAGGTAGATATCTTCAGCACTCAGGCTCACCCAAGCCCAGACTTCTTGTTGAGAAAGGGGTGTCAATTGCATTTAGGGACCAGTTGATCAAATCCATAATTCCTCTTTTAGGTTTTAGAGAACAGACTGTGAGAGAGTGTTCCAGGGAAAAGTAATACAAAAAACACGAGACTAGACAAGGACACAAGAGGCTAAGCAGGGAAGCTAAGGGAGAGGAGGAGGAGGAGGAGGAGGAGAGGAGAAAAGTGCGACCGCCTTCGTCAAGAGCAAGAGCAGAAGATAAATATGGTTTGTATTTCACTTCCTTAGTTCTTTTCAGATTATATGTGTTTTATGTGTCATGTCGAGTTAGTTATGTTCTCATGGCTATTCTTCCCCGGTCCCAGTGTTGGGTCTCAATGTGTGTCTCTGGTTTCTGGTTGTTTTATTTTGATAGTCTTTGTCCTGTGTTCAGTGTATTTAGTTTTGGTTTCCCTTTGTCTTGTAATGTCAGATTTGACCCAGCTGTGTTCCCAGCTGTTCCCCATCCTCTCATTACCTTGCATGTGTATTTAAGTCCCCACTTAATTTATATCACTTTATTTCATCTCTTTATTTATATGAAAGAAACTATAATGTGGTGGGGCTTGTTTATTTCTTGTTTATTTTTTGTGTTTGTTTGGTTTTTTTTGTTTGTTTTATTTTGCTTTACTTTTGCTTCATATGTTGTTTGTTTAATTGAAGACTAAAAGAAAATTAAATGAATGAGAGGTAAAACTTGAGGGGGTAGGGACAGTGTATACTATCCGGTCGTTAAGTCTGACGTCACTAGCCGTGTCTGGGCCTAAACTCCGCTGCAGGTTCATATGATCACTATGGCATTACTGAGAGTTGAAAAACTGTCTAAAGTCTTTCATCTTTAATAAAATGATCAGCGTTCTGCTCTACCAGGTGTAACAATTGAGTTTAACATCCAGGCATCCATGAAAACAGAATTTATGACATTTAACGGAGTTAGAAGTTAGCAGGAAGTTAGCTCGCTAGCTTCTATCTAAATACAATATAGCATGTCCTGACTGCTTTGGAAACAAATTCCAACGTACAGCTCTGCTATCACTTCCAACATAAATGAAGACAGAAAACTAAACAGCAGTGACGTTTGTAGGGTTACTGAAGGTTGGCTAGCTGGTACATAATGATAATAATAATAATAATAATAATGGATTGGATTTATATAGCGCTTTTCAAGGCACCCAAAGCGCTTTACAATGCCACTATTCAATCATTCTTGCATTCACACACTGGTGGAGGCAGCTACAGTTGTTGATGTGCTACGTCAGCGGTCCCCAACCCCCGGGCCTCGGACCGGTACCGGTCCGTGAGTCGTTTGGTACCGGGCCGCGAGAGTTGAGGCTCAGGTGTGAAATGTGTAGTTTTCAGGGTTTTTATCGGTTTCCAGCGTTATTTTGTTATCGTTTTTATCGTTTACTCGCTTTTCCTGGGTCTTTTCACGTGTGTTATGAATAAATCTTCTTTTTTTCGGTACCGGTACTAGTTTTATTTTGTTGTATTTATCCGCGACACCTTAAAGGCCGGTCCGTGAAAATATTGTCGGGCATAAACCGGTCCGTGGCGCAAAAAAGGTTGGAGACCGCTGTGCTACGTGACCACTAGCGACACAGCTATGTTAGCATAATATAAACAAGCTAACTTTTTTTCCACTGGATAAAAGTTAACATGAGTGTTCTCGGTGGTCAGGAACAAATGCAATCGCATGGCAGGATGCTGTAAAAGGACCAAACTTCAGCCAGGAGAACAACTGAGATAATCCATCCACAGTACGAGGTTAGTCATTCATATACTGCTGCATGGGCTGGGCTGTAGCTACATCCTAAGGTTTTAAAAACTGAGCTTAAAGAAATGATTAGCGGTAATAAAAGCCGAGGGAGGTCAGCAGTGATCACTGACTGTTTTAGGAGCTCTTTGAGATTAAATAGAAGAAAATACAAAACATTAAACATGTTAACAACACAAAAGCCATATTAAACGCAGACTACTTTAGGCCCGCAAGTAGGATCGTCATGTCATCACTTAACGACCAGATAAGTGTATACTTCTGCCTACTCCTTTTCGAACAAAAAAAATGGAATGATATTTTGTAATGATTGTGAATGTACATGTTTGAAATAAAAATGAACTCAACTCAACTCTTTCCCTCTTTGGAGTGGCTATAAACACTGTTGCTGAGATACTGTGTTTATTGCTATTCATTTATCATGTTTTCTTTCCATTTTATTCTATTTTAATTTGAAGTATTTTGTTTAATTTTCTAAAAGTTTAGTGTAATTTTTCTTGGGGCTGTATACTTTTGATGTACAGCACTTTGGTCAACTCTGTTTTAAATTTGCTATATAAATAAACTTGTTACTATTCCAAGTCTTGGTTTGCTTAGATGCAATTTTGTAAGCCTAAGCCATGCTGCCATGTTTGTTCTGCCTTGTGTGTGTGTGTGTGTGTGTGTGTGTGTGTGTGTGTGTGTGTGTGTGTGTGTGTGTGTGTTTTGGGGGGGGGGGGGGGGGGGGGGGGGGGATGGGGGGACTGTTTGTTTGGAGAGAAGACACTTGATCTCAGCAGCCCTTCCAAAGACCCATGGGCAGGGGACTTTAACATTTAACATATATGTCTTTTGTCCTGTCTTCCTCCTCTCACTCCTAAAAGGTTTCAGCAGCTGCCCCCTCCTGAGCTTATTCCTATTGGAGGGGAGTTTTTCGTTCCCACTGTTGCCAAGTGCTTGCTCAAAGAGGTCCCCCTGATTGTAGGGGTTTCTCTAGTATTATTGTAGGGTATTTACTTTATAGTATAAGAGATAAGATAAGATAAGACTTTGTTGATCCCACGACGGGGAAATTTTTTGCGTTACCTCAGCTCAGGTACAGATATCAGAAGGAAAATACAAAAAATACAAATAAAATAAAGAATAAAATTTAAAAAAGTAAGATAATACACTATATACAACGGTAGCACACACAGTATGTGATTATGGATATGGTTGTGGAAATATGCAAGACATAAACTATATAGCTTAACATAACTATTCTACCACTACTAGTCCAATGTATAGACATGTACACACACACACAGGTACACACTAAATATACATATGTATACATATACATACATATATACCTGCACACGTCCATACACATAGCATACACATCTGGCTAGAAGGAGACATCTTTTTATAGCTCCACCTACCGATAGCTCGGTAGGTAGAGTGGTCGCCCCGTAATCGGAAGGTCGTAGGTGCGAATCCACTGTACCGTCCCTGCACACTGCTCCCCGTGCGCCTGCTTACTGGCTGCCCACTGCTTCACTGAGTGAATGGGTCAAATGCAGAGAGAGTAAGTATACATTAGAATTATTACAGAAGGTCCATTATGCATGAAGTGGTGTCCGTGGATGTCCACAATGTCCAGTTACTTATGACTTTGTGATTGAGGAGTTATAGAGTCTAACTGCTGTTGGGATGAATGATTTGCGAAAGCGCTCCTTCCTGCAGCGAGGGTGCCTCTTGAGCTTGATATAAAGCCTCTTAAGGCAAATGTTGTTATGATTTGGTGTTATATGAGTGAAACTGAACTGAATTCAACCTGTTAACTGGGGTCTGTAGAGTCTAAGATTTAGCAAATGCAGTTTTGCAATTTCTCTGAGCAGATTTTGCATTGACTTGGGGTGAATTTGCTTTAGCTTTCACTACTGGGAAGCTTTTGGCACTTTGTTAAACCATACAGGCCTTTGATATCAGTTGTTTGCTGGGTCATTTTTTTTAATATGACACATGTGAACATGTGATTTCTGATCAGGTTATTTTAACTTTGGTCTTTGCATGGGCATTACTTAGTTAGGGTCACAACCCAAGATAAAGGTCTGTGTAACTTTGAAGCTAATAATAATCCAAGCTTCCTTCACTTCCTCCTTATCATACCCATTTTCAATGGGCTGAAGAATAAAGCTATTGTGGAATTCCCAAAAGCTGCAATTTTCTAATTGTGACTTATGGCTGTCTTCAGAGGAGAGACAGTCCCAAAAGATTCCTGCGTTGTATTTTTTGTCTCTATGGGTAATTTCTCCCTTCATAATTAAATAGGGTTGATTTTTTTAAAATAACACAGGCATTCACACTTTATTAAAGAAGGTACAGACATGCCTGCTTTGATGGCTCCACCAATCCATGTGAGGAGGAAAAAAAACATTAAACACCAGTCTGCGGGGGCCACGAAACTGTGCTCTCTAAATATTTATTTATTTATTATGACTGTAAACGTCATAAACACTAAACTAGAAAAATTAAGACAAACACACACACAAAAGAAGCATAAAAAGAGTGTAAGACTCTAGTAAATAGGGATTCGGGTGTCATCTAAGGTTTTATGTTTTATTTTTTTAACTGAGAAACATTAAAAAATCAGATCAGAAGACATGACACAAGTATTGGGGCAGTGATCAAACAAATGTGTAAAAGTAGTTTGGCCTGTTCTACCGGCAATAGTTTTCAACTTCAGTTAACGGTGATTATTCTGCTTATGCTGCTTAAAGAGCCAAAATCAAAACCTCTTTCCATTTTAGTCAAGTTTTTTTTCCAGACTCCATGAGGCCCTTTGGGCTGAAATGAAAACGGCGACTTGATCATTTAGTTTACTGTTGGAGCCTCTCAGTGACATATTAGCACTTTAATCACACTCAGTTTTCTATAGCTGATTTTTTTTCCCAATAGAAAGTTCAGAGTTTAGAGCTAAAATGCTCATTCATGTTTGGAGCCATAAACTCGCATTTTGTAATAAATAAATTTTTTTCTGAAAATCACTTTAGTTCAAGGAAATGTATTTCCAAAACACAGCAGCTGTGTTTTAGTGCAGTATTCCGTTTTAAAGCTGCTTTTCATGACGAGATAAAACTTCCGAAACTGATTTTCTTGAAACCACGCTTGGAGTTAAGTTCAGCCTTGCGTTGTATTAGTGAGTTACTGCATTTGATCCTTGTAATTTAGCAGCCTTTACCCCAATGATCATTATCGGTCCCGTTTTAAACGAAGACCTGCACTTTAGTGTGCAGAAACACTGCTAGGCATTAAAATTTGATGTCGACCGACTGGCCAGTGAAAACTCTTTAAAGGTATCAAATAGTAATCCCCACGTTAAGTAATTAAGTCCCAGTGGCTTTTAGGAGAGAAAATCAATAAACTGTGCGGTTTAATTTTTCATTCACTTGACGAGGAGTTTCTATAGTTGTGTCTTGAAATAAGCAAAATATAAAAGTTACTATATTAATTTTAATATTGCTACGATCCACGATCGAATAAATGTAGAGCTGTTTGTTCTGGTAAGCTGCGATAAATATCGTCCTAATTTAAATCCGCGCGTAGTCATTGATCATTTCCAGAATCGTTAATATTTAAAATAACTGTCGAAAAACAACACGCTATTTGTGTGTATTAACTTCAATTTTGAAATGTATGTTAGTTTTATTGTCTGCGGGGAAAACATTCCAGCAGCACCGTGTGCAGTTCTGTTTCAGTTAAACGCGACGGTGTTTGTGTCCCATCATCCCTCTAAACATGAATTAATGATGTCGACGCAACAACAAAGGAGCAGCGTACCATTCATTTATTTCAGTGATTCATATTTGAGCCCATTAGACCAAACTATCAAGGTTCCCAATTTTTGCAGCATAGATTAAAAATTGACTGCGTTGTGTTCTTTGAACTGGGGCCATTTCTTTGGTTGCAAAGAGTTCAGTTCACGGACCCACTTCAGCCGTCAGACCGTCGGCCGATCACAGAATTTAAATGTAACGGGGGTTCAATACATTTTTTTCTCTACCTGCGGGGTCTATAAACACTGTTGCTGAGATAAATGTATGAAATGTTAAAAAAAAAAACGAAAAATGTGTAAATGCTACTCAAATTCCCTTAAGCAAAAAAAAAATGTCGTTTTTGTTTTCTTCATTCATATTTCTACAGCTCCTCTTAGCTCAGCGCCGCGCAGCTGGGAGAAAATGACCCAAACTGAATTTGCAATCTTTTCACTGCGGTAATTCACAGCAGCACTAGAACAAATGAAAACTACTGAATTTAACGTCAGAGAATGAAGAAAGAAGCACAAACGGTTTGTTTCAGGTTGTTAAGCTAAATATTCGGCTGAAGGCCTGAAGGCCCGCACAGTAAATGTCCAAAAAAAAGTGCCAAAAGCAGAAACATCTTCAATTGTTTCCAACTGATCGTGTGCGGCGGTTAATTTGTGTTTTAGAGAGCAGTAGCCTGTTTAACCAGTTGAGCTCGCAGGCCTGAAACCGGATCTTCATCTCTGTCTAATCTCTGGCAGTTTGACTGGTGTCCTCGTGCGCTGGGAGGGGAGTATGGGATGTGGGGGTGTTGGGGTTCTCCTGCAAACGCACACAGAAAGACGCATGCACTAGAACTACCGGAGCTCGCGTGAGCACGAACATTAGAGTTCAGGAAGTGGCGCGTGAAGCAGCCTAAATTCCTCGCGCAGGAGCGGGGGCTCGCGGCGGCTCGTGGAAGCCATGGATCACATAGGGATACTGGGGGCGCACCTGCAGCAGCACGCGCAAGTGGAGTCCATCAGTTTCGGCATCGATCAGATCCTCAGCAACGTGGAGCAAAGCTGCATGTTGGGCACGAGGATGCACGAGCCGGACTACGGACACCTGGCCTACAACAGCGGCGCGAGCGGCGGCGTGAACGGAGGTTTCACGTGCAACAGCAGCGGATATAACGGCACCGGCAGCGCGTGCGGGATGTCTTCCCTCGGCGGTGCTTATCAAATGAGTATGGGCGTGAATATGAACGGTGCTAACGTCAACTCCGCCGGGGTCATCCGTGTCCCCGCTCACCGGCCTCTGAGCGCCGGGAACTCATCCATGCCTGCGATGAGCGGGACCATCAACAACCTGACAGCGCTCACGTTCCCGTGGATGGAGAGCAATCGACGCTACACTAAAGACAGATTCACAGGTATCCACTTATTATTATTAGAATTACTAGAAGTAGTATTTATTGGTCCTTCCTATGATGTACCTGGCAGACTGTTTTGCGGTTTCTCTTCATTTTGTAGCCCGATTATTCATTGTTTAAAGTAAAAAAAAAGAATAATATGAGTGTGTGTGGAAGAGAGGATAAAATAGCTAAACGTTAGTTTAAACTCGCGGTACTTTTTAATTAAAAGCAAATGTCCACTTACAATAAAACGGGGGAAAGAGAAGAATCCGTTATTCTCAGCAGTAATTTGTACAGACAGAATACACGTGAAAACCTGTGGCTGCCTCTCTGTGTGTGGAGCCGCTCCGCCGGCCCGGAATTTTAGACCTCTGTTCAGTAACTGCACCGTGTTTCTAATATAAAACTATTGGTTTTAAATTTTGAAAATATAATTTTGTTTATAACTAAATACGTGGCTGATTTACCGTAAGGCAATGTGGTGGTTTGATCATGGTTTTTAACCAATTCAATCCCTGAATTAAAATATATATACATAATTTTAAAAAATGATTTCTGCATTATATTAAAAGAAACTATTGATATGTGTGATATATGTAATAGTTTGATTTATTTTTACGGAGCTGCTTTTCCTCCTGCTACGCTGCTGGCGCTCTGTTTCTTTTTGCCCTGCATATCCTGCTTCCCTGTCCTGTCTCATCCCGTCCTTTCCTTTCTCGTCCTTCTGCCCTTCTCTCCTGTTTAGTGTCCCTCTCACCCCTCACTGTAACACGTCGTGTAGGTCACCCTTATCAGAACCGGACACCGCCGAAGAAGAAAAAGCCCCGGACGTCCTTCACCCGCTTGCAGATCTGTGAGCTGGAGAAACGCTTTCACCGGCAGAAGTACCTGGCGTCGGCTGAACGTGCTGCGCTGGCCAAAGCACTGAAGATGACCGACGCACAAGTCAAAACCTGGTTCCAAAACAGACGCACCAAGTGGAGGTGAAGTTACCCGTATATACGCGTTTGTACAAAATCTACCGAACATGCGCAGCAGACATTCTTTATCAAAGACCGCGTGTCTATTTGATTCCTAGGGGATGTCAGGAAAACCATCTGTGTTTTTTAAAGGTCTCCTTGGATCCAAATACTCCACCATGAGTTTCCCTTTTGTGACGTTATCTTGTTGTGTTCTTATTTGCACATTTACCGTAAATCCTCATAGAGGCCACGTAGAGGCTGTGGCTTAATTTCATTGCAGGATTGTGGTGAAGTGCCTGACAGAAAACAAGGCCATTGGACAAATTAATTAAAATGAAATGAGCCTACTAATAGCTACTGGCATGTATATAGCTCAACTTGGAGACACTGAAACAGGCGCTCTGTGAAGATTTCTGGCTCTGTGACTATTAAAA
>NC_140473.1:1135000-1250000 GCF_051167445.1 Perissodus microlepis | reverse complement strand
CTACAGGGCAGGAGTGAACGAAACATCGACTCACTGATCCATGCCACTAACATCTGCAGCGGTGACATCAGAATGTCATTTGGACTGGAGAAATGTAATTGAGTGGCAACAAAGAGAGCAAAGGTAGTAATTGAAGGCAAAGGGGAACATTACTGAGGATAGCAATATGTACCTGGAAATCCCCCTGGCAAAGGGAAACCACCAAATATCTGCAGAGTAAGCTGAATGGGAAGAACAAGATCCAGGCAATCAACATCTACGCCCTGCTGGGATAATAAACTGGCCAAAGGAGGAAACAGAAGCCACTGACATCAAGACAAGGAACTTCCTTACCATGCATGGAGGATTTCACCCCAAACCCAGCACCCTAAGTCTGTATGCTAAGTGGAAGGAAGGTGGCCGAGGACTAGTGAGTGTTAACGCCAGTATACAGGAAGATAGGTACAACTGATAGTATGCATAGTGAATATTTTAGGCAGCAGAAACCTGAGAAAGAAGAAGAGCAAGAACAGGAACCATCATGGAAGGTCAGGCCCCTTCCATAGAAGAAGTGGCCGGGGTAGAGATCTTCAACAAAACAAAAGTAGACAAGACGCCATTGAATAAACTGGAACCTAATACTTGAGTGTGTCTTTTCCTTCAGGGTGTTTGCGGGCAGCCAGCAGAGCGGTGAATGACAAGGAGCCATTGAAGAAGGCCAAAACCCCAAAAGGACGCTTTGACAACCTCGAAGAGACGAGCAAAGATGTACTAGAAAGTGAGAAAGAGACAAAGCATTTCTGCATCTAGTTAACAAACAGTTACAACCTGCACTGAACAAGTTGACAACCAAAGTGATCGGCGAACAAACTGTAAATAATACTGTTAATAATCAGGGATAATGAAGAATGAAAGTAGATGTGCTGTTTCTTTATTACATTCTTTGTTTGTAGAAACATGAACAGAGATTAAGAGAAAACAGGAGAGTGGCTTAATCGGCCGTGTGTGTGGAACAGTGTTTAGCACTGTACTGGGTTCTCCTCCAACAGTCTTAAAGCATGCAGTTAGTGGAGTTGGGTTAGCTGGTCGTTCTAAATTGCCTATAGTTGTGAATGTGAGTGTGAATGGTTGTCAGTCTCTCTGTTAGCTCTGCAACAGGCTGATGACCTGTCCAAGGTGTACCTCACCTTTCGTCCTGTGGCAGCTGGAATCGTGTCCTGCTCCAAATAGAATCAGAATTTCAGAGCTCACAGTCAGAGTTTCAATCTGGAACTTCAGTTTGTACTTCCTGTTCAGAAAGTCAGAGCCAACCCACCAACCCTGAGGGACCAGTTCAAGGTGATGGTGGTAGTGAGTTTAAAGAGCAGTGGGACTGTAAAACTTTCATCTGTACTGCCACTGTTTTGGATTAAATAAGTGAGCCATAAGCAGCACACTGAGCCGACTCTGTCCATGAACGCGCTGCAGGAGTGTGTTTAAGCTCTAAAAGCTAGTATGCTACATTGGTAGTTATACATGAATGTTTTTATGAGCATGCCATGTTTTTTTCTACCTTTTCAAACGTTGTTACTGGAACACACAAACTCAGGAGTCACATCCACGTTCTGTCCGACATCTGGGATGTTGGTTTTTGGGAAGTGTTTATAGGGATCAAGTTAAGAAATGGCTCACAAGTGCAAACTGGAATCTCCAGAATGACCATGAAGTTAAATCAGACACTGCCAAAGTCGTTGAAATGGATTCTCAAACTTTCATATTAAGAAACATTTTTATGTGCTTAGTCCTCCTAACAAAACATTTTCATTTGAATGGACAGTGGGTTTATTTAGACAAGGTATATTTTTATATTTAATATGCATTTTCGTTACAAATTGGTCTACAGCACAGGTGTCGAATTCCAGGCCTCGAGGGCCGCGGTCCTGCTTGTTTTCCAACTAACCTGCCCTTTTAGCTTCTTATTGGCAAAGCACACCTGATCCAGGTGATCAACAGCAGGTAGGGCAGGGATATCTCCAAAACAAGCAGGATGCTGGCCCTCGAGGACTGGAGTTTGACACCCCTGGTCTAGAGGTTTCAAAAGGTCTGAAACTCACCTTATTGTAAACTGAGAAAAGGAAAACTGTCCCTGAAGATCTCAATTACTCTTATTTTTTCAGAGTTCCCTGATGATGTGAACCCTGTGACGAAGGAGAAGGGGGGCCCACGGGGTCCAGAGCCAACTCGCTATGGAGATTGGGAGAGGAAGGGCCGGTGTGTAGACTTCTAGCTCATTATCTGTAAATTAATATGTACCTTATGAGTATGGAGATGTACTGTAAAATGACATACTGATGCAGTTTGGATATGTATGCAGCCATTAGTGGTTTTCTGTCTTTTGTTTAATCGTGATGGAGGAGCAACGAGCAAGTTGCCAAATTAAAGTAATAAAACAACAAAGATACACTTTGTGTTTTCATTGATGTCAATAGAAGCATGACTACAGAGACACTTCTGTTCTGGCTGATCTATTGACAGAAGAATTCCCCCACGCTGTTTTTCTCTTGTCTACCATTTTCATTTTATATCAAAGCAGGTGCAGGAATATAATCAGGTGCTTGGGTTCACTGCATATGGAATGTGCACACTTACGTTGTGTTTGTTGTGTCTGGATCCTGTTACCATCATGTACAGAGCGCTAACTGAACACTCAGGCCTTTCTTGCATTTTGTTTTAAGAACAATTACACATGAAAAAGTAATTAAATATCAGTCGAAACATTTAAACACAGACTTCGACTTCAAAGAGCCACAATAGTCTTCTGTCACAGACCTAGTTCATCTCATACTTAATGGGTTAATGTTCAAAAAAGTCAAAATCACTTACCGGTAAGTATTTTACGAGTTTGAGTTTGCACATTGATGGTGTTCTGCTACAGCTGTGAGAAAGACATGACTGTCGGTTCTTTCTCCACATATATCTGTTCAGATTGATAAATATAAAAGTGGTGGGGTTACAGGATCGTGGTCCCATGTCCCTTCTTCAGGTGGCGCCCAGCTGGGAACAATGGGCTAAGGCCCGGCTACCAGGCGCCCTCCGCAGGCCTGGCTCCAGGGCGGGGTCCCCTTTAACCCTACGTCGGTCAGGGTGAACTGTTCCCTCAAAGTTGCACTCACAGGAGTCTTTAACCAATAGAATGAATAAGAAAATATAATAATGATTCTAATGACAGGCCTCACACTGGCAGTGTGTGAAGACGGCCTTGGAGGCTGCTGCATGTGTGTGTGTGTGAAAATGATGGGAGGGGGATTTACTCGGACACTAAGAAACCATTAATGTAAAAGAATGAATGACTTTTAAAATGTATGATTTAATAAAATTAATAGCATTTAGTATATTGTGATTGGCACAGGATTTTGAAGAGAAATGAGCTAATGATAAATGTAATTAAATCCAACTGACACTAGGTGATTGTACGTCCAGACTGGAAGATTGAGGGAGAGATACAAATGAGCGCTTGGCAGAGTATAAAAGAGTGCACACAGGAGTATCCAGCATTGTTACGTCCTCTAGTTCTTGTAATGAGCAGAAGACATCATCAGCTATGGGATTCCACAGTTAGAAATTATAGCAAGTAACACCAACCAATGCCAACACTGTGGTAAGAACAACCAAATCTATTATATCCACACAGAGACGGGCACTTTGTGCATCGTTGAACACTACTCCACCATAAAAATATGCTGTCCATGTTGTTATTTGCTGTCGTGTTGCTGTCTGCCTGTTCGTCTATTCTGTAGGTACATTGAGCTCAAATCCGGGGCTCAGTTCCTTGTGTGTGTTCACATAACTGGCCAATGAAGATGAATCTCGTTATTCTCTTTTGTTTGTTTTTTGTTTTCTCCTGCTGCTGTTTTCTCCAGTAGGTGGCAGCAACGCTCCTGTAAGTTAGTTTGGCAACGACCATAAAAATCGCGAGAAGAAGAGCTCCGTCACAGTCACGTACCGTAAGAAAGATCCATTCGCTTTTTTTACCTTTATTTTATGTGTTTCTGTAATTACGACTTACTTTTGTGTCGTTGAAATGTGTCTTATACCAAATATGTTTTATATACAACAAATACCAAGCTATAATAAAACACCAGTAGGCTAGTAAATATAGCCGAGTGGCAGTAAATCGACATTTCCTTTATAAGGCACAACCTGGATGCTAATAACACTGTTTTGAACAGGCTTGTACTAAGCAGTCATTACGGCTCTAACGACTACACCCTGCAAGGAGGCAGGCTGGGGGCAAAGCTACAGCGCATGGACGCTTCGAGCTGAGCTACGCTGAGAAATGCGGTAAATATCTGTCGTTTCTTTTCCTAAACAAGATAGATTGTTTTAATGTATTCTCTATAACTGGCTGTTGGTCTGACTTACACATACACTGCTGAATGATGGGAAGTGTCATACAGTTTAAACAGGAAACTTTATGAGGCTGAAAATGTTCGAGGTTGCCGTGTAACTGTCGAAGATTTCCATCACAGAGCGAGGTTCGTCAGTAAGCTGAGAGTCAGCGCGTACTTTGTTGCTTGTGGGTTTTGTTTGGGCTGGTGTTTTTTTATCCAGGCTGTCGTTCGTGGACTGATGCTCAGCACTACAGACTAGTGAAGATGAACCATGACAGAGGTCATGAGGGCACAGAACATTACTCCGAGTCCTCTGTGCTTGTTGCTGTCGTCGTGTCCTCCACGTCCACGCTGTGTCTGATGATGACTGTATGTAGTCAGTACCCAGAGAACCAATTTGTTCTATGCATCGCGAACATGCGGATATCCTGTTGCTGCTGGAGTTAAAAAGGGAATCGTTTTGTTGCTGTGTTGCATTGAATGTACTGATCTATTTACAGAGTGTGGTGCAGTGAAGTAAACTCGAAACTGTATTATTTACTTCAGCAGTTTACAGCAGCGAAATTAAATTAACATATAAGAATAACAGCATAAACAACTTTGGATCAGAAACAGAACATTAAGCAATGATATAATTTAAGAATCCAAAGCACCCATCACTCATAGACAAGCTTTGCATCATATTTAATTGCCGACTGCATCTGGGTCCAAGGACTTGCTCGTTAGGGCTTAATGATGAGCTACCTGCCACCTTCCGCAGCAAAGATCTTCTTCACATATTGTTGCCGTCTCTACAGCGCGTAAGGACAAACCTTTCCTTCTTTACCCCACCGGGACCTATTTTTGGCCTATTTGACGCTCCTTCAGCTCAGAGGTTGCGATTGGGTTTATGGGATTTGGCCTGGCAACAAAGGGATGATTGCTAGTCTTTTTCATTGTTTATTGTTGTTGCTGTTGTTTTTGTTTTGGTTTGTTTTTTTTGACTCCCTTGACCTCCATACATCTAAGTACATCTCTGTCATGTGTATGTATATGTTCACGACTGCTGTTTTCCTGCTTTGCAATAAGAAGTTCAATTTTAAAAAAGAATCCAAAACACCTGCTGCCTTTAGTTTGAGCCTTTTGTATGATGACATACTGAGATTAATCTGAGAGAACGAATCTCAAATCTCATAACAGTGGAAAGTTTACATACATGTATATCTGGCATGCACCTGGGCCTGCTCACTCACCCTTGTTAGATGCTGGAACCACCTCAACTGGCTCCTTTTAATGTAGAGGAGTAGCGGCTCTATTCTGCCCCTCCCTCCCAGAGCTCCTCAGCCCATCTCTGAGGCAGAGGCCAGCCACCCCTTGGAGGACGCTCATTTCTGCCACTTATATTAGCGATCTCTTTCTTTCGCTCAGTACTCAGAGCTCGTGATCATAGGTGAGGGTAGGGACATCGATTATTATTATTATTGATATTAATCATTTGGGGCACAGTGGCGCGGTGATTAGCACTGTTGCTTCACAGCAAGAAGGTCCCGAGTTCCATCCCACCACCTGACTGGGGCCTTTCCGTGTGGAGTGGTTCTCCCCGTGTTTGTGCTCCAGCTTCCTCCCACAAGTCCCAAGACATGCAGTCAGTGGGGTTAGGGTAACTGGAGAATGTGAGTGTGAATGGTTGTCGGTCGGCGACCTGTCCAGGGTGTACCCTGCCTCTCGCCCCACGGTGGCTGGGATTGGCTTCAAGATTAGTAAAAAAAATCCAAATATCAAAAGCAACAGTTTAAGCGTCTGTTTATGGTGACTTCATGTTGTACATTCATAAACCGACAACTGCAATACATGTTAACAAAATATCAGTTGTTTGGACTAAAGTTATCAGAGGACTTTTGTCATGATTTCAGCAGAAAAGTTGAACAGAACCTTGCACTATTGGAACTTTAGTTTTTTTATGGCTCTATGTTCTGCAAATTTTCAGCAACAAATTATTTGCTTCATAATCTGCTGAATAAATGACATCCTGTATCCTAGAAGAGGAAAACTCTTCTTAGCCAGCACATCTGTTGGATAAGAAAGGACCGTGAGGCAGTAACTCTAGTTTTACCAGACGTTGGATAATTCTTTCTATATTTTCTCGTGTACTTTGCTTCTTTCTTGTGTTATTTCAGGGCTCCTGTGTGCCTCAACTGAGGCAAGTCTCCTTTTGTGCAATGGAAGTGAAGCGATGCCGCCAGCGCTGGAAATTAAATCGCAGAGAGCTACAGAGAAAGAGATGCTCAACTCCAGAAGTCACTGAAAGAGTCAGGATACAAAAGGGGGACAAAGAAGAGCCATACAAAGGTGTTACCATGGCAGCAACCTCCAAGTATCTGACAGGCAGGCAATATCTCACCAGGAAGCCTCTGTTTTCTGTAGAAGAGCATGTGTCTATCTTAAAGAAGACACGTCCACAGAGGCTCGTGGAAAAGGTAAGGAGCATGGAGAAGGAAGAACTCCAAGTAAAATCTCTTTGTCCTTTTAGATGGAACAATACAGCCGACACGAACGACTTGGCTTTTGTCAAAGGTCCCATATCATGAAAACGCATTTATATAGTGTTATAAGAATTTTATAAACTGTGAGGTGTAAAACATGTGGTGTCACTTGCTTCTAGACCTTGTAACATCTATTTTTCAGCTGCTATCCTTTAAATCAGCTGGAACGTCTTACCTCAAAGAGACGAACCGTCAGCTCGTGTTTGGGTGTCAAAATTCCAAAGCACGAAGGCTAGGCCACAGGCTCTACACGGGTCCAGCACAACAAAAGTATAACCTAGGTGTACTTACAGTATAATCGTCTCCCACCCTCACAGAACTGAAAGCCCAGTGAATTACTCTCTGAACTCTGTCGTTCCCTAGCAGGGCTAATTAGCTAGTCAGCTTTGAGTTAACGTTAGCTCTATATACCCACAGGCAGAGCTTTGGGGACAAGCATGATGTGTGGAAACTTCAAGAAGGGATTTATAACCAGTAGAGAAGCTGATCCTGTGTGTCTGTGATCATGTCATCAGCAGCTATTCCAGTTTCCTTTAAAGCTATAGACAGTAAATCATTGGGTTAGAAATTAAGCTCCAGGCAGTTGTATAAATGTATGATACAAAAATGATCTTTGTGGTATTTTGTTGTTTAACTTTGTTGTTTAACCATAAATGACTGCTCACTTAAGAATGTACGCCATCCTCGTCACTTTCTATTATTCATCACTTTGTAGCTTAAATGTCTGAGCTGATGCAAACGACTAAATGCCAGAAGCTTTTACTCTGATGCAACAATAAGGGTCATAATGCTACAGTATGATTTTTTTTCTTGCAGGAGAAACAACAGGACAGAAGTGAACATCATAATATTAAATTCCTGCCCAAACCAAGAGAGGAGCTCATCCCACAGAGACTTAGCCTGTCTCCCACTGAAATATCACTTCCCTCTACCTCTGAAGAAGACCTCGGCTCACCCTTGGGTGTTTCAGAGCTGCACCGTGAGGACTCCGCTACATTTGGAAACAGATTGGCTCAGCAGAGCCTCTCGAGGTCTAACTTTAAAGTCTGTGGACTTGACCTTCCCCCGAAGCCCAGACTGACCTCCACGGTCCTTTATCCTACGTACAGCCCCTGTTCAAACAAACGAAGCCAAGCTCAGCGTGTGATAGAGAGCCGGAGGGAGAGAAGTTGGAGAGAGAGAAAACTGTGTTCTTCTGGAGTAAACTCAAAAGAGATTCCCAAGTCTCCCTATCAGGCAGACTACTGGGCCTGTGCCATCCCTGAAACTCTGCCCCCATCTCCACACAGGCACTCCACAGCATGGGACCCAAACAAGGAGTACCAGGAACTGCTGGATTACACCTACCCACTAAGACCAAGACAGGTAGACGGTGAATGGGACAGCTCCAAGAGCCTTCAGGATGACAGCCTTCAGACAAACCTCAACCTGCAGGACTCAGGAATTGCAATGGGCCACCTCTGTAGTTCCACCAGCCTGCCAGGGTTGGACATTTCAACCGGTGCAAGAGGACAGAGCAGTGAAAGAATCACTCTTAGCTCGAATTATATGTCACCTGACCTGCAGTTTATCACTAGATCTTCAGGTGAACCACTCTCCCTGCTCTCTTTGTCCTCGGACTGTCTGGACTGCAGTGAGGATGGAGGGGAAATAAATCCTTTCGTTAATGATAGTCTCAATTATCAGCACCATATGCGATCCACATCTACCTTTTCTGCTTTCGTACGCTCTGAAAGTGTACTTCGACAGTCCAGGTGTGTGTACGGGGACCTGGATGAGGAATTCCGGCCTCTTCCAGACCAGGTGGAGGAGCTGCAGCTCCTGTCCAGACAGGTCAGTACTATATGTACACTGACGCTACCACTCTGGTGATTGTGCAAGCAGAACCATTTACATCATTGCTAATCATGTTCACAACGTTGTATTTTTACTGTGCATTCCTTTAGCAATTCTTGCTAAAGTAGCAAAACGCATCACATCATCACTGTGGTCCCTGTGTGCAGGTGAGGGAGATGACCGCTCAGCTGAGCTGGCCTGTCACAGCTAACTGGGACTCTCTGGAAACATGCACCACCTCCTGGCCCTCTTCTGTCAGCTTGTCAGGAAAACAAGAGGAAAGGACTAAAGTCAAGGAGCTCCAGGAGGACAAACAAGACAGAAATGACTGTAAAAAGTGGAGCACAGAGCACAAAAATGCTCCTCCAACAGGTACTTGTAATAAATATTTGTAAGGATGTTTAGATTGTAGCCCTGTACACAGTTAAAGAATCAAATCACCTTCACTGCAGTGGATATATTTCCATCTCTTTATCCAAAAGAGTTGGCATTAATTGTCAGGGTTTGGAGGTGTGTGATTTTGAGATTTCTGATCTTAAGAAAAATACAAACAAAAACTATTCTCTCTCCGTCAGCAGCGGTTTACGTAGGGCATGCTGAGGGTGGCTTGGGTCGCCCTAGCCTCAAGAAGGCTGAGAGTCTGGTGGACCGGCTGTGTGGGCTCAGCCTGATCGATAATCCAAAGGAGAGCTTGGAGGGCCCGGAGCAGAGTGACTCTCTGATGCAACACATCAAGGTAGGGACGCAGTTGGATCTGTGAATAATTTTCCAGACTGAAAGTCATCAACAGATTAAACTGCTGCTATGGCAGATGTCACTAATGAGTGCAGGATTTTGTATGGAGTGGCTATCACTGCTTAGTTCAGGAAGAGAAGTAGCAGTATTATGGCGCTTTAAGAGGTTTACATGACACCACTGATTATTCCTCCTCTCTGGTGTTTGCATCAAGTAGTCCCCGTCTAATACTTGGATCGCAGCAATGGCGCCTGTGTTTGGCTTTGCCGCTGCTGCTACAGCTCGCTGGAGGCCACAGTGTAGTTTTTCACTGTCGTCACTTGTCGTTTGCAATATACTTTTTGCTCTTTTGTATTCTGACGTTGCTTCTGCTGCTTTAATTTATGATGGGGATACACTGTTAAACATCAAAGACTCAATGGAGATCTGCTGTGACAGCTGGGACAGCTACAGAAAAACTTTTCCTCCTCCTGTGGAGTGTTCCTCACCTGAGTGCGTGCTACTGTGCACAACCCGCGGCATTTCCACCCTCAAGAGACGAAAAAGGGGAACGAGGGCCGGCGTCCAGGTGAAACGGAGAAGGTACCGGAGGCTAGCTGCTTGGCTGTGGGGTGACTCTCGGTGCCTGCGACCAGTTCCTCTCTGTCGTTTGCTGGGGACGTTACGCCGCCGCCTGGGACCCGAGCCCCATGGCTCGAAAGCCGTTTGCTCACTCTGTGTCCGTCATCCATTTTCCGTTTTGCTGGTGACAGCTACGTCTGCTCATCGATCACGGTTTTTCCCAACTCTGGAGTCGCCGCCCTGCCCGGCAGGTCCACAGGTGTGCACAGGTGTTTAATTCAAGTACCGCTGCAGTCAGCTGTGGTTTCCGCAGATAAACCGTCATCAATTCGGTTTGCCCTGCTTAACGTTCGCTCTATAACGAACAAATCATTTATTCTAAATGATCTTTTTATTAAAGAGTCTCTAGATTTTATGTGTCTGACTGAGACGTGGCAGCAAAATAAGGATTATGTCCACTTGAATGAAATCTGCCCGTCTGGCTGTTCTGTCATTGGAACTCCGCGTCTTTTAGGACGTGGTGGAGGACTCGCTGCTGTTTACCAGGACAGACTCATATGCAAACTGATGACCTCGGACTGCTGTTCTTCATTTGAGTCACAGATGATGAAGGTCGGTTCTCTGAAAACCTTTCACTGTATTTTAATCTATCGACCTGCTGGACCTGCTGGGGTCTTTCTAACTGAATTTAACGACCTCCTGACATCGATCATTAAACTGGAGAAGGTTGTAATATTGGGAGACTTCAACCTTCATATTGATGACGCTTCCTGTAACACTGCTGCTGAGCTCATCACCATCACTGAGTCTTTTAACTTTAAGCAGCATGTTTCTGGCCCCACACATACAAAGGGCCACACTCTGGATCTCGTTTTCTCCCTGGGTTTAAACATACATGATGTATGTGTGAAGATGTCCGTGTGAGTGACCATAGTTGTATATTCTTTAATTTGTCGTTTTACGTGGATCCTTCACCTCCTAAATTGATGATCCAAAGGCGGATTATAAACCAGGATGCTGCTAGAAGGTTCTCTGCCATGTTTGTCCCTCGCATGGCTCAAAATGATATGGATTCACTTATTTTGTCTTTTAACAATCAATGTAACTCTATTTTAGATACGGTGGCACCTCTAAAACTAAATGTTGTCCATTCTTCAAATTTCTGTCCTTGGATAAATGAAAATATTCGAAATTTTAGGAGATATTGTCGCAAATTAGAGCGTTTATGGAAGGCTTCCAAGCTTGAGGTCCATAGGGTACATCTCAAGGAATCAATTTCCTCACTTAACGACATGATACAAAATGCCAGAACGGAATATTTTGCTAATCTAACAGCTTCAAAAAAGAAAAATCCCAGAGTATTGTTTGATACAATCAGAAACATTGTCTCTCCTGATATTGCTCATGTACCAGTCTATACTAAATCTGATTGTAATGACTTTTTAAACTATTCTGTTAATAAGGTCGCTGCTGTCAGGTCTAATATTTCTCCATCATCCTCTCAGTATCACACTGACACGTTGCTGATACCTGCTCCTCTGTTACTCCTGCTACCTTACAGGACATCAGTGTCTGCTTGGTCGAATGAAACTGACTTCAAGCCACCTTGATGTACTTCCTCCATCATTTTTCATTAGTGTGTTTGACTCTATTGGCCCCTGTATTCTGGAAATAATTACTACTTCTCTTTATACTGGCTCAGTTCCCAGCTATTTTAAACAAGCTATTGTTGAACCAATATTAAAGAAACCAAATGTGGACCCATCTCTTCCAAGCAGTTACAGGCCAATATCAAAACTACCGTTGGTGTCAAAGATCTTGGAAAAAACAGTTGCAGAACAACTTAACAACTTTTTGGAGAAGAACAATGTTCTGGACATTTTCCAGTCTGGTTTCTGCACATTGCACTCCACTGAAACCGCTTTGCTTAAAGTGTCTAGTGACATTCTGATGGCAGCAGACTCTGGAGAGTACACTGTTCTGGTTCTGTTGGATCTCAGCTCTGCTTTTGATACTGTTGATCACAGCATCCTGATAAATAGGCTGAAGGACTTGTTTGGGATCACTGGTGTTGTTTTAAATGGTTTATGTCGTATCTCTGAGAGATCCTTTACTGTCTGTATGAATCGTGCTGTCGGAAACATCAGTTCTGCCCTCTGGGGCACCTCAAGGATCTGTTTTAGGTCCTATTCTCTTTTTGCTGTACATCCTCCCTCTAGGCCACATTATCAGACGTTACAATAATATTTCTTATCATCTCTATGCTGATGACATTCAGTTGTACTGTTCTTTCAAAGCTTCTGAGTTGTATAAATTGTCTTGTTTAAATAATTGTCTGTCAGAAATCAAACAATGGTTAAATGATAATTTCCTTCAGTTAAATGCAGATCAAACAGAAACTTTGATTGTTGCACCTGATCACATGCTCTCAGAAATTAGGCAGCATATCAGTTTTTTAGACCCTTCATTTCAGTCGCGTCTCAGAAACTTAGGTGTTATATTTGACCGTTCGATGTCTCTGGAGAAACACTCTGAACAACTTGTCCGGAACTGTTTTTATCATCTAAGAAACATTTCTAAACTCAGGCTACTGGTGTCAAAGGCAGAACTTGAGATGATTCCTGCTTTTATCTCTTCTCGTTTGGATTATTGTAACGGTCTTTTTACGTGTCTCAACAAACCAGCTCTGGATCGCCTTCAGTCTGTACAGAATGCAGCGGCAAGACCTTTAACTGGTACAAACAAGAGGTCACACATTACTCCAGTTTTGGCTTCTCTTCATTGGTTGCCTGTAAATTTTAGGGTTCATTTTAAAATTTTAGTTGTAACTTTTAGAGCTCTGCACGGTGAAGCTCCCCAGTATATCTCTGACCTGCTGAAACCTCATGCTTCATCCCGAGCACTTAGGTCTTCAAGTCAGAGGCTACTGGTGGTCCCACGTACCAGGTTTAAAACACGTGGGGATCGAGCCTTTCAGGCACCGAGGCTGTGGGACTCTCTGCCGTCGTCTTTACGCTGTCTGGACTCTACTGACTCCTTTAAAAAGCAGCTGAAGACATTTTTATACAAACGGGCTTTTAATTAATTTTAACTTGTAAGTCTGATCTATTGTAAAGCACTTTGTGATTTTTACCTGTGAAATGTGCTATATAAATAAATTTTACTTACTTACTTTTACTAATAAAGTGCTTTTAATAGTGAAAGGTCCACTAAGCCTTGACTGGAAAGGTGAACCTGTCACAGGCATCAGTGCCAAAACCCAAACCCCCAGGGTCAACAGTCTGGTCTTCAGCCTTCTTATTAAAAAGCTGTGTCATTTTATCCTCTAAGCTTCACTTTAACTGCAGCACAAGCAAACTCAAAGTCATTCATATGCGTCAACACATCATAGTGGCTCGAGCAAAAGGACCAGGGCCACCAAACAATAACAAGGCTGAAGCCGTCGCTGTGTTTAAAACACACACACAAAAACTAAACAGAAAATTTAAAAAGTTCAGATTTTTTTCTTACATTTGCGACATATTTAGCGTCACAGTGTCCTCATGTTGCTCCCCTGCCACTCAGAGTACATCATGAATCGTTCAGTGGAGAGCAGCTGGTTTGTTCTCCTGTTTCTCTTGTATACATCGTCAGGC
The DNA here is from genome assembly GCF_051167445.1 of Perissodus microlepis. NCBI lineage: Eukaryota > Metazoa > Chordata > Actinopteri > Cichliformes > Cichlidae > Perissodus > Perissodus microlepis. The sequence continues at coordinate 1,236,362 of NC_140473.1, read as the reverse complement.
AGTTAGTTATGATAACTTAGCTTTATAACAGGTGAACAAATATCAGCTGAACTGCTGATATCCTTAGAACTCAACAGTATTAAGTTATAATGTTTGCTCTTTTGTTTGAAGGTTTTTATAACCTTGACTTAAAGTTCTAGTAATTCAGTCTGTTTTTATGTTTAAGTTATGTCTCCTAGCTCTCCTCCACTCTTTAAGTCCCTCACTAGTCTCTTTGCAGCTGTTCTGAGTAGGGATGGGTATCGAAACCTGGTTCTTGTTGAGAACCGGTTCCCACAGTTTCAGTTCCTTGGAATCGTTTGCCATTTTTGCAAACGATTCCCTTATTGATTCCAGTCGCTCCGAATGACGTCACCACGTTGCGGAGCGTCATTTACCTGGCAGGAAACACGGCGGCTCAAACGCTCAAAAGTTTGGTTCTACTTTACAAGAACGGATGACAACAGGGCAACTTGCAAAGTAGATATTTCATTTAAGGGAGGAAACACTACGAACATGCAAAAGCATTTGCTCTCAAAACACGCGATGACCTTAAATGAATGTCGTGTTTTTAATTCGCTCCGGACTCGTGAATCTCAGCCCAGCAGCAGCGGTAACGTTTGCACGTCCTCTCCCGTTAATGCGGCAGGTAAATAATCAACTAACAGTGCATATTGTGTTAGCGCGATCTGCCTTATTACAAAACCTGCCATTACTGTGCGTTTAGGTGACCACGATGAGAGACAGAGTCTGGCTCAGATGCTGGCAGTTCTCGCTGCAGTCTGCCGGTAGCGTCTCCTTTCAGGCCGGGATAGACGAATGTCACCGAGCAGTGACTCAGTTTGTGGTCAAAGGCTTGCAGCCGTTTGCCACAGCAGATGATTTTCAGTAAGTGAATGTGTTTAATTGTAGGCAGGGACATTACTGGATATTCTTGTGTAATTGCTACAGAATAATTTATCTTATACTTTGTTATTGCTACAGAAGAATATTTATTTTATTATTTTACATTTACTATTTTTTCCCGGGGACCCTGTGACGCCCCATTGAAGAGCCGTAGGCTGGATCTCTTAAGATCTCACTGCTGGGTTTGTAAGGCCACGTTACTCCTACATTTCTATCTTGTTCAAAGAGAAGATATAAAACAAAGTTCTAAGCTAATCGACCTTAGTGTTCTCCTTTTTAAAAAAGAATCGATAAGAGAATCGAATCGTTAAACAGAATCAAAAATGGAATCAGAATCGTGAAAATCTTATCAATACCCATCCCTAGTTCTGGGGTCTTTGGACATCTCTCACTGGTTTTCTTTCCAGAATCTTTTAAATCTTTCACTTCCTTCCTCTGCCAGGCTTGTTCTGTACTGTGTGACTTTGTTTGAATTTCTCAATGATATGTATCTGTGTATTCCAATATTTCAACCATTATATGATTAAAAGCACCATGAATAATATGTACTGTAGGGCTGCCACAAACAATTATTTTGATAGTCGACTAGTCACCGATTATTTTTGCGATTAGTCGACTAATCAGATCATCATCCATTGGACGTAAAACGTACAGCTTATTGCACCAGCAGCATCTGCTCTTATGTAACTATCATTAGCTTACAGCTTTAAGTGTTTCAGGTCTGTGCTAACTAAAAATAAAGACAAGATGATGGTTTATTAAATTTTAATGAAATCTGCAGATTGTTTCGGTGAAGTTTAATAAACTCCTTGCTATCTAAAATATAACAGGACACCGGAGTAAATTCTCGAGCATCTCACACTTCTGATAATCAGCTGTCTGCTTGACGTTTATTCAGCTGTGTAAAAACTATAACTTTAATCTCAGCCAAACCGATTTACTCAGGAACAAATAAAATACTAAAAAAAAGCCAAACAATAAAATTTGTAAGTTATCTTAGTGACTCATATATCATGTTTAACCTGAGTAGCGAAAGACGGCGGTGGGTTTGAAAATGATTTGCCGGGAGTCCGGTGTTCTCACGGCTCTAGTTAGCCTTGCCCCCGGCTAGCTATCGAGCTAGTGGGTAACAGACTCTCCGAAAACGTCGGAGCGCTTTTGAAAATATGTGGTGTCTTGATAAACTGAGCAGATATTTGAGGTTTACACAGCTACATTCTCGCCTAAAAATATGTTTAACGTTTATTTTGTGACCCAGAAAGAATAATAAGAGCAATATTAAAACTAACTAGCTGCCGCCATTGTTGTAAACTGAGCTGGGCTGCGATATGAATTCTGGGACACAGCTTCTTCTTCTTCTTCGGGGTTTAACGGCAGCTGGCATCCTTGTACATGCAGTGCTGCCATCTTCTGTTTCAGTCCGTTATTACACTCTTAAATCCTACTACTTATTCCTGCGTCTTTTGTGATCTTACAAAGCTTCAAACGACGCGTCGACTATTAAATCAGTCGTCGACGATTTTGATAGTCGACGTAATCGTGACTAGTCGACTAATCGTGGCAGCCCTAATATACTGTATGTTCCAGGTCTTCTGTTCTCACGTGGAGCTGCTCATCCAGCAGCTGAATGCCGTGTCAGAGAAGATGGAGCTGCTGACTGAACCCACTGTGGACGTGGATCGTGGGAAGTCATCTCTGGCTGACTACCAGGTGATGGCTGAGCCTCTCGAGTTGTTACACTGGCAGCAAACACACAGTCCTGCCCTGAAAAACGTTACTGTGTCTGTTTCACACAGGCTAAAAGCATCACTACTGAAAGTTTTATCAGTGTGCATGTTAATTGTTAATTCATTTTTAACACAGAGAAATCCTTTGTTTGATGAATTAAGCAGTTCAGTGGTGATAGCAAGTTTGTTTAAATAGCACATTTCATCACATTCAAAATCCACGTTCCTAACAGCAAACATAAAATCCTATATATGTTTACAATGAAGACAAGAAAAGGTGTAAGTTTACAAATGTGCACACACACAGACAGCTACTGTGAGAACACAAAGGTTTGAGTCTGTTTTTGAAATGCACACCTCAGCTCAGCAGGAAGCTTGTGCCAAAGAACAGGACTACAGTAACTGAAAGCACCTGCAGACTTAAAACATCTGCACCTGATGACCTGAGAGCTCACACTGGGTTATAGACACTGAAGCCGGTAGCTTGCTGGGGGGAGCATTGAGAGCTTTCTGAAATAATCGAAGGTTTTAGGTAAAAAAAAAAAAAAAAAAAAGGAGTGGCTACACAGGTTCATAGACACCCCTCTGGAAATAACTTGTATGAACAATTTGAATCTGGCTTCATTCATTTCATAGTACAGAAACACCTCAAATGATCTTTTCACTGTCTACACCAGTTAACTCTGGTGTACCCCAAGGCTCTCTCCTGGGGCCTTTGGTTTTTATTATTTCTCCTACCTCTAGGTAATATTTTCAAGAAATATAACATCCAGTTTCACTGCTGCACAGATGATGCCCAGCTCTACTTCTCTTCCAAACCCACATCCATTTCTGATTAAGTGAAATCAAGGTTTGATTTACTCATAACTAAAGTTCTGACAGTTTTTCACCATCCATTGATAACTCAGGTTAAGAGTCTGGGTGTCATCCTTCACAGCACATATAAATCACATCACTCAGTCTTCTTATTTTCATTTTCGTAATACTAACCGCCTTCATCCTTCAGTTACTCCAAACAGCACTGCCATACCTGTCAATGCTCTCGTCACATCTCGTTTAGATTACTGTAATTCTTCTCCAAGGTCTAACACAAATCTCTCCATAAACTGCAGTTAGCTCAGAATTCAGCTGCTCTTTTTCTCGCAGATATCTGGACTGCTCCAAATGGATGTTAGTTTAGATTTTTAGATTTAGATTTTGTTTTTGTTTTTTAAATTCCCACCAGGCTGTCAGAAAGGTGTTTATGTTAAGGCTTGTAAAGCAGTTATTATGATTAATAATGGAGCTTATGGAAGGCAGGTTAGAGATTTTTAATTTTCCACAGAATGGTGATGTAGGTCCAGCTGTGGGCTGTCACGCCACCTCCATTGATCCATTTTAAAACAGAGAAATCTGTTGGATAAGAAATGAGGTAGTTCATGCTTAGATTTAGTTGAATAAATGAATCCTGTCAGCACCACCCAGATATCTGTAGGTCATAGTTTATATCTAAGGTTAAGTCTAATGTGAACTTTGAACTGTAAAAACTGCATCGTTCATCACTTCGTGTGTTTTCTGGTCCACTCACTCGGCTCTTTTGTTGTCAGAGCTTTCAGAGAGAACTTAGCAGCCATCAGCCGCTGGCCTCCTGCGTTCTGAATACGGGACAGCTGCTCCTCAGCTGCATCAACAGCACCTCTCCATGTCAGTCTGTTACAGCATGCTCACTAAGAAATATGGAAACTAAATACTTGTTTTCTCACTGAGTCTGACCGTTCTTCCTCTCTTCTCTTTTACAGTTTTAAGAGACATCCTGCTCCTGATTGAGAGTCAGTCAGAAATGCTGCAGGCCCACAATGAACACTTCTTCTCCTCCATCCTGTCTGCTATAGACAGCCTGGGTCAGCCCAATCAAGCCAGTCCTGTCCAGCAGAGCACAAAGTGTCCTGTAGTGGTCCAAGAGTCAACTTAACAGACCCAACGACAGCTGACCAGACCTCATGGCACGTCTGCATCACAAATATAAATATTTGGTGTTATTTCTGTCTAAGAACTCTGCTTTTGATACAAGGCTCTCATTTACTATTCACAAAAAATTCATTTTTCACATAAGCCTTCAGGACCAGCACAGAGCCACCAAAACACTTTGCAAAAAATTGTTCTTTTCTTAGTCTTAATATCGCACTGTTTTTCTGCCTATACTTAATATCACATTTGTCTTTTCCAAGACATTCACAGAAGTCAAATTAAAAGTCTGTTAACCATTTCTTTTTAAAAAGGATCTCTGTAATCTGATTTCCAGACACCAAAGTAAATCAAACACTACATTAGTGCAGCGACTAGATAAACTATTGTGAGGCAAACGGAGACACATAGTGTGCAGCACATATATCGTGGCCCACAATGAACACAGAAGCTTTTTACTCCAAAAGATAATGTTTCAATTACTCCAGGGCAGGAACATAAAACAGGACAAATTAAAACATGAGCCCTTGACTCCTATCGTGATGGTTAATCATGAACTGTGCAGCTGCAATGCACAGACAAACGTCTGTTTTTAGCACTGATAAAATACGAGTTTCACTCACCAGAAGCACAAAGTGCCTGGATGGTCTGTACCACACAGCAAGTGATGTTTTTGGTCACGCAGTTCCATGAAAATACAAAAGGTTGAGAAGTCCAATCAGTGACTGAGTGTTCTTAACTTTATGGACAACTTTTTTCAAATAGATGAATTATTTTTAAAAATTGCAAAGGCCCTAATTATTTTTGTAGTAGGCTGTAAACACTCATTTTAATATGTGAGTCTAAGCACTTTTTAATTGGACCGTGTGTGTAAATGAACACATCATCGAAGCACTTTCTAGCTAACGTTCACAGTTCAGCAGACCAAAGCTGTCAGGGATCAAACCACCAGACTTCCAGTTAGTAGATGACCGTCTCCGCTTCCTGAGCCACTCCTACCAATTGTTCTGTGACAGCTGCCATTTGCTGCAGTCACATGATCAATCATGGACACACGTCCTCTGGTGCCTGAAACAGAGATGTTGACAGGGAATCCTTTGGATCCTATCGGTTGTATTGTCATCTGTAAAGTTTGTAGGCTGAATTACAGTTTTGCTCAATGGCTCAATTCTCACGGCAGAAAAGAAATGGGACGTATTTTATAAAAGGCGCTCCAACAATCCAAAGGTTTTTCACATATGTCAGAACATGAATAGTCAATCACTTCAACTCCGTGATGAATGAATAAAAAGCTTTCAGCACACTTTAAAGACTAAGTCATCAAAATGTTTATTTCTTTTCTCAAGCCCAGAAAGAGTTCTGCATAAATGTGGGATTAATGTAAAGTTTTTCAGAAACAAATGAAACGTGAAGGATGTTTCTGAAACTTTACAAAACTGGTGGAATGGGGAAAAAAAGCAAACTAATGTAATCACTTTACTAAATACGACTGATCCACTGCTCATCGCAGTAATCAAAATACCTAATCAGCCTTTCACATCATTGCATTTAGGCATGTGGACATAGTCGTGACAGCCAAACCAAGCATCAGAATAAGGAAGAAAGATGACTGAGCGTGGTTGTCGATGTCGGACGGGCCGGTTCGAGCGTTTCAGACATTGTTGATGTTCTGGGACTTTCCCACACAACCATCACAGGGTTTACAGGGAACGGTCTGAAATGGGAAACTATCCAGTGAGCAGCAGTTCTGAGTTAAAACAGAATGGTCAGACTACTTTGATCTGATATGAAAGTAACAGTATCTCAAACACTCATTACAAACAAGCAGTGTTGGGTAAGTTACTTTAAATTAGTAACTTAGTTACATTACTAGTTACTTCTATCAAAAGTAACTCAGTTACTTCAAGTTACTCGTTACTTTCAAAGTAACTAGTTACTAGGGAAAGTAACTTTGGTTTTACTCAGAATTCTCTTGTTAATGTGTTGCTTCCGTAACTGGATACCAGCCAGACTGTAAGTCTTCTAGCTTGCTTACATGTTAGCACTATCCTGCCACAGTGCACTGTGCCACCTACCAATAGAAAGGAAAAGATAATGTGCACATTTCCACGAGAGAAATCCCACGCCTGGACCGTCGTTGACCGCCGCCATGATTCTAGCCTACGTCACAGCGTCATGTGCGCTTTTTACATCCAACACAAAAACTGCAGTCGTGGTGCTTTGATTGTACTCAGAACTCGGAAGTTCTGCCTTCTGAATAGGAAGATGTAGGTAACACCAGACTGCAGATGAGCTGCATACAGGGCTGGACTGGGACAAAAAATCGGTCCGAGCGTTTTGACTAGAAACCGGCCGCCATTATAAGCCTTTGAATGAAAACAAACGCTGTTGTGACAGTGATGTACACTGTTCTGATGGTATATATGCATCAATCTATCAATCATTTGTTGTAAGATTCAGATAATTATTTTTTAAAGCGAGACATTTTAAATGAGAATAAGAAAGAAAAGTATTTCTTTGTGCCCCCCTCTCCCTGTTAATGCCCTACCTGCCCCCCTGGCAACACTTTGCTAGACCCGCCCCTGCACAGTTACCAGCTGTCAGCTACTTAGAAAAGGATCCTGGTGTTATTTGTCTCTCAGAAACAGTTCATAACTTCCCTTCAACTCATTCATGTCACCTAAAAGGTAAACCTGTTTCTCCATCACCTGTTCAGCTCTGATGATTCAGTAAGGACATCTCCTGGTTTCATCTTCATGTTTCCCTCTCACCACATATCCAAACCGACATCATGACCAGCAGCTTTACAGCTGTGGCTCCAGCAAACATCAGCTGATACTAGAAGAATCCTAATATTAAATAAATTCTAACAACCGCTGATCAAGCTTAAACGTGCTGCTGTTGTTTAGCGCGACATCCGCTAGTTTCCTCTTTCTGGCACAAAGTGGGAGATAAACAAGCAAGAGAGACGGGACTTGTGGCAGAAACGCCGATCAGCTGATCATTGATCAGTTTCATGATTGAAGTAGCAACAGGAGAGACAGGAGAGAAGAGGCAGCGTAACGACAGAATAACTCCAGCTTTGTGTCTTTTTCCATTGTAGCTGGAGTCCGGGACAAACTGTGTTCCTTCTCAGCTCAATACGAAACGCGGAATATTTTCTCTGAATACGAGATGATTACGTTTTTTAGGGGATGGTTTGCATCATAATAATTAACCTTATGAACAAAATAAAGTTCAAAATCAGTATCATAGCACCCACCCAGGTGTATAGAAACTCCGTCATGCTAGCTAGCACGTAGTACGAAAAAGTCAGCACAACGAAAATAAACTCCACCTAAAGTTGGTTCATATCTGACCCAGATCTTCTTACCTGAAGTTCAGTTCACCTGACACCTGACAAATTGGAAATTTGGATGAACAGCTTTGACACAAAAATGAAAGTATGTGTTTCTATTTGTTGCAATAAACCGCTGAAAGTGTGTTACTGTGTTTGTTCTTTCAAACATATTTGAAAAAGGTTTGAAGTAATGATTGAAAACGTGAATACAATGCTGTTAAGTATTCAGGAACCTCAGTGACCCAGAGTTATGATTCACAAAAGTGCAAACTGGTCTGATGAGTTGTCAGATTCAAGTGAGAAGTGCACAGTAAACGTGTGAGTAAAATAATAAAAGTGTGATTTGAGAACTGCATTAAGTGTAATGCTGTGAGAATTGCACGAAAGCTGTAATGCAGTCAGTAACAATATTAAAGCAGAACACCAGGAAATAAAAGCCAAAAACAAGGGAAAAAAATTCCCCAATGTACATATTCACTGAAAAAAAAGGCTTGGATTTGGTTGTTCCTTGTTTATTACGCATAAAAAACACTCGTTTACAGCATTATTGGGAACGTGCTTAGTTTAATCTTAGGACTAGTGAAAAATAGGAGGTGCTCAGGAGTCGTTACTGTCATCACCTCACTACAAGACTGTGGCACAATGAAGACGTATGCATAGGTGTAAAAGTAAGGTCAGTGTTAGAAATACATTTTCCTGTAAAACAAAGCCAGATTGGAGTGCTGAGTCATGGTTAGAATACTAGAATTTCTTGTCTTTTCTTTTCTTTTGTCTTTTCATGTGTGCCAATGTGTGAGAGTTTTATATGAGCCATGCACATATGCCACATCTCTACCAAACAATTTTATTTCTTTTTAAAAAAGGTCCGCAGATAGATTTACATCCAGTTCATGAGTTTTATACAGTTATAGTTAATGAAAAACTACAAGATTAGGAACATGTGACCATTTTATGTTATTACTAAAAGCTCGAACTTCCAGGTCGTGTTACTGTCAGAATAATATCACTGTTAGGATCCAGTGAATCTTTACATTTAAATTCATTGTCATTAGTTTTACCTCCTACCATTCACCTTGAGAACATTTGTACACTTGTAGAAAAATAATTGATCTGACAGGTAAAAACACCTGGAGCATCTGAACATTTGCTGAAAGGTCAATGCAAAAACACAGCGTCCAATCACAGCATAGGCAGGTCCAATATGAAGTATGGAAACAAGTGTTTTTATTGGTGCATATACTTTTTTAAAAGTTTGTCTTTTAAATAAAAATGAATGGATCAAAGTAGATAAAGTAATCACAAACATTTAGCTTAGGTTATTCACATTATTCAAGTGTAGATCCCAAATCTGTATTTTTCATGTCATGTGGTCACCTGTTATGCTCTAGCTATGCACAAAGAAATGTCCCACCAAAAACCCAGAAAACAAGGCAATCTGCCTGCGTTTGAGTCACTTATTGAACAATAATAAATAAGTAAACACATACATGCCTCTTTGTGCATTGGAACACAACAATGTCATGTACAAGCAGATTCTTGTCTTCCAGGCAGCCAGCTGCTGCGACCAGATCTTCAAAGAATTTACACTCTTTAACCTGCAAATAGAAAACACACAACAAATGAAGGCCCTAATTCATGTGAGTGGAATGAGATGGTCGTAATACCATAACATATTCACCAACTGGGAAATCAGTTGTACTTTTTTAAATCTGAATCTGGGCCATCAACAAAGCAAGAGAAGAGTGTGCAGGGCTTACTCTGCCTGTTCTCCCTCATGGCTCGAAGCAGTGAAAAGTATTATGTGACACTGCGTCCATACGAGGTGCTTGACAGGAACTGATCATACAAAAGTGATATTGACAAATGAATGTTTAACGTGCAGCACCTGATATCAACTTGAAATCAATATATACCAGTACTATCAAGTTCCAAATTTTGCCAAATTTTGCCGTCTTCACCCTCAAACATTGGAGACAGGCACAAAGCTTCGATCAGAAGTCTGAGAAATGATCATCTACCTAAATCCACAGGCTCTTCGGGTACTCCCAAATCATCAGAAAAGCTGACAAACTGTGATCATATGTCACTCGTTCGATCTATTAATGATGATCCTGTAAAATATCTTTTGCTGGTACAGCACAACCTGTGTTCCCGTAGGATTAAAAATAAATACATAAATAAAAAGATAAATCAGCATTCACACACCCTGGTTTTAAAAGTCTGTTATTGCCTGTTTGTTGCTTGTGATCACATATTTAGAGCTTAGTACAAAGCTGTCATATACAAAAGATAAAGTTCTACATTCCCTGTCGCTCAGTGGCTTCTGGAAATGTTTTTATTTTTCAGACAACAAGAAAACACCAGAGCACAGAAAAATCAGATAAATCCAAGTTTCAATACACACAGAGCACATGTGAATATTGTTGAAATGATTGGTGATTTGGATCTGCACAGCATTTCCTGGTAATAAAAAAGAAAGAAATACAAAACTGGCAGCATTGCAGCCTTATCCTCTGACTCTGTACACATTATTCACAAACCAGTACTGCTAAATATGCGAGCATGTATTGCACCCCTTATACACATGATCACGTGTCCTGGCCTCTACATAACAAAGCAGAAACTATATTTCGTATTTATTCATCACTTTTCTCATTTGCATATATTTAGACACTATCAGTTCCTTGAGAGAGTTGCTGATGTCACTCAGACTGACAGTTACCAGTGTAGTAGTGACCAGCTTACATGTTTAACTGTCATGGCTTTTAATGTGTCAAAAGTTGCTCTTGTGTGTAAAGGTTGGGTACAATAGCAAAAGCAATTCACAAAACATGATTTGACAGAAATAAAAATGCATAAGTTAATATCAGTCTTATGAACGGCCTTTGTAAAAAACAATTCCTCCACTGTTATCTTCTTTAGATCCATGTCCCAACGCAGTGCAGAGCAGATACCTGAACTCCACTCCCACAGAAGTTGTTTATCTTATTAATAATTTAACTTCTTCACTGCGACTCTGGATACTGTAGCTCTTCTGAAAAAGCCTCGCATCAAAAGTACTGTACTCCATGATGCAGCTCTCAAACACACACCTTAAAGCAGATGACTCGTAGGCTGGAGAGGAAATGGTGTCTTGCTAATTTCATCATCATTTAGCCTGGAGAAATAGTTTGCTGCTTTATAAGAAAGCCCTCAGCGAAGCCAGAACATCGTACTACTCCTCACTGATTGAAGAAAATAAGAACAACCCAGGTTTCTCTTCAGCTCTGTAGCCAGGCTGACAAACAGTCAGAGCTCTGTTGAGCCAACCATCCCTTCAACTTTAATTAGTAATGACTTTAATAACTCCTTCACAAATAACATTTTAACCATTAGAGAAAAAATAACAATTTCATAGATGTAACATTATGTAGAGCGACTTTCAATTCCACTGATATTTATTTAGACTGTTTTTCTCCAATTGATAGTTAACTTTGGCAATTACTTCCTCCAAAGCATCAAGGTGGCCACAGATCTGATGAGACAATGCTGTTTGCACTGAAGTCCAGGAACAGAACACCGCTCTGGTTCAGATCTGCCAGGTCATTCACCTCATTGGCCCTCCAGGTCTTACTGTCGTTGCCATTATGAGCATTGAAGTCTCCCACTAAGACAACAGAGTCCCCATGTGGAGCGCTCTAAAGTACCACGAAGGATTCCAATGAGGTCGTGTACTCTGAACTGTCACAAACGCATAAGCACAGACAACAGTCAGGACCAGCTCACCGACTGCCGTCCGTTCAGCTTTGGTGAAGGTGAAAAGTGATCTTCTTATGGATGCTGATGGTGGAGTCATCTTATCTCTCTGACTCATTTTCACTGCTATGCAAATGATACCCAACATTATCCATCTTGAAGCCAGATAACACACACCAATTAATTGAACTGCAGGAATGTCTTAAAGTTGTAAAGGAATGGCCTTTTGGGAGGACCTCTAATTTTCTGCTTTTAAGTTCAGATCAAACTGAGGTTATTGTACTCGGCCCTGAAAATCTTAGAAATATGGTATCTAAGCAGACTCTTACTCTGGATGGCATTACCTTGGCCTCCAGTAACGCTGTGAGGAACCTTGGAGTCATTGTTGACCAGGACATGTCCTTCAACGCACATATTAAACAAATATGTAGGACTGCTTTCTTCCATTTGTGCAACATCTCTAAAGTTAGAAATATCCTGTCTCAGAGTGACGCTGAGAAATTAATTAATGTATATATTACTTTTCGACTGGACTAAAAACTCCCTGAAAAGCCTTCAGTTGCTGCAGCAAGAGTACTGACAGAGACTTTGTTTATATAGCTCCAAATCACAACAAAAGGTGACTCAATGCACTTTATACAGGTGATACATAGACACAATACAAAGAAAATGGTGAAAACCCCAACATGTGACCCCCCCACACACACACTTGAAAACCTCCCTGGACAGGAAGAAACCTCCCTGGAAGAACCAGGCTCAGGGAGGGGCGTTCATCTGCCATGACCAGTGACCATCTGCCTGGGGACCATAAATAGAGCTATTCCAGTTCTCCAATTACTAATGAAAGGAGCACCAGTGCTTCCTTTATTGCCTCCTTTAGCATCAGACTAGCATTTATGAAAGGAGAAATGAAAACAATCAACATAATAAACAAAATGGTGCCGATCATCCATCCTCTTCCACTTATCCTTATGAGAGTCACGGGGGGGCTGGAGCCTACCCAGCTAGCATAGGCTGAGAGATGAGGTACCCCGTGGACAGGTCATCAGTCTGAGCACAGCTGTCGTGGGTCAAGTAAATGTAAATGTTAACTGTGACTGCTTTTTCCATTTTATGTGATAACTTACTGCTATACTGTTTTGGATTTCTATGACTGAGGTCAAATTTCCTTCCATTTATTACTTATCCTAACTGACCTGTAACGAAGTACAAATGAATCCTGAAGACTGCAATACAGCAAAGCTCAGCTGTAATGAAAACTGATTATACAAACCGGTGTTATCAGTTCATAGACCATAATCTTTCAATTCAACAACCAGTTTTTACTCCAGTAGTGTGATGGTCAGGGTTCAGCTGTGCGTTTAACAAATCTTATAACGTATCAACAGGTTATGACGTTAAATAGAAAACGCAGTTACAATGAATATTTACATCATCTGCGCCACTTTGTTCATTATGACGAGTTGAGCGCAATGAACTATGGGACTGCGTTTTCTCCTCCCCTTTCATCAAGGATAGCTCACTGTATCCTATGATAAAAGAAGAAATAAAGGAAGCGCTGACGCTCATCAGCTGATGTGGATACTTTCGGTAGCGATTGGTCTTAAAGATCAAGCAAAACACACAGTATTTACTTACTGCTCGTGGAAAAACGTTTGTAACTTAAACAAGTGACTCTTGTAGCCTAACTGCATGTGGTGACATGGTCACCAGTGTTTTTAATCACATGCATTTCCTCAGCGCGAAGTGATGACACAGCCATGACTCGTGACACACTCATGAACTCAGGAGGACAGAAGTTTCTGGAATAAAGGAAGTCTTCTTTCTGTCATTGTTTATTAACTTCTAATATAGAACTTGTATTTTATTTACAATAATAGCACTGCTGCGTTTGTCTGCTAGAAACAAATAAATGTGCTGTCTGGGACGTAACAGCAGAAAGAAACATACAGTCGAGTTTATTGTCAAGTTTGATACAATAAATCGGTATGTGACCGGAAGAGAGAATCATAACGTTATAAATAAACTTATATAGATCGTTTTATTCTTGGCTTTCATTGTACATAACAGAATAATCTGATAATATCGACAACACAATGGCAAACCAAAACAAGGCATGTAGCACTGCGCGTTGGTGCAGAGTGCGAAGCTGCTGGAAAGCAGCAGTCATGACCGGTCACTGTCCATTGACTCCATGAAATATTATAAGTTCTTCGTAAATAAACAAATAGTTCAACATCCAGGTTTATGGTTTATACTGAAGTATTTTCCCGGAAGTTGTGTATCATTTGTAGTTTGACACGGTGCACAGGTTGACTCCTCTTTGCCACGTTTCACTAAATGATGTAATCCCTCCTACGGAGCTTGACAGTTCGCTGTTGCGGTAACGACACATACTCAGCTGGAGGGAGAGAAAAGGCCGCTTAGCCAGACGTCTGCCCATATCACCTGTTTGTTCACCTTAGCGTTACCGCTGTAAAACGAAATATAGGTCTGTTTTATTCGTGAAAGCGGGTTTCGTAATTTGTGTTACCCCTGACTCGGCTGACACAGTTGGCTAATGTTAGCTGTTTCCTGGTGGACGTTGCAGCCATTTTGGATTTTTACTGAGGAACAGCTAACCGGTTTTGGTTCGGAAACCAGAGTAAGCTAGTCGTAACGAACGCTGTTTATCTGTAGACAGAAATAAAGGGGACATTCACTTGAAGAGATACACTATTCAACGAGTCAACAATGAATCCAGAATAGTAAGTATCATACTTACACGTAAACATAAAGTTGTGTTACATTTTGGTCAGCTAGCTAAGACTAGCTCTGCGCTAACAAGTAAGTTGGCGTTGGCAAATAACTTGATGTTGAGTTGTAACCTAGCAGTTGAGCTAGGTTAGCTAGGAACATCAGCTGACCCTAGCCGAAATGTCCAGGCCGATACTGTACTCTTAACACTCTATGATCACGTGAAGCAATGGTGTCTTCTAGATTGTCACAGTGCTAGCCAGCTGTTAGGCCAGCACCCGTAGAGACTCTGGTGTTGGTTCCCGGTGTTTCAGATGCAGGAAGGAAAAAAGTAACCGCTTTTGTTATGCTTAACAGCTTCTTTAATCTGGTTAAAATTATATTATTGAGCCATCACCCGTATTTTTGCTAAATTCATCAACTTGTCATTCCCTAAATAATTTACCTTAGCATACGTGACCTGTTGCTGATCTGGTTATTGTGTACAGCAGGTGCTGTGGCAGAATGGATCCACTGTTTACGTGCAAATTGTTGGTTTTGGTCTTTGCTGTCTATGAGTCAGTTTTCAGTCTTATAGCCTGGTTGTGCTTTAACGCTCCTTTCACAGTCCCAGTCATGTGTTGGTCACATGATGCAGGTCAGACTTCCACGCTGCAGTTTTGAGTATTAGTTCCTTAAGCTTTGGATCAGTCTTATGTTTTTCATTTGTAAATGTTCACATGGGCTGATTGTTGATATTTTCCTCTTTCTAATAAGCTGTTACACAGAGCTCCTGTTAAATATTTTAAAAGTATAGTTTTCAAAGTGACAGTTAAGTAATAACTGTGTACACCTCAGTTGAGTCCTTAATCTTGTGATTCACTTTCTTGGTATAGGCTAGATATTTGGGTCAACTCATCAGTTTAAAAATGAAAAGAATGTATCTTCACCCCAGGTTACGAGGAAACTTGGAATTCTATGCATGAATACTGACTTTCTGGTTAAAATGTCAAGCAAGTACTTTAGGAAGGTCTAAATTACACAGTTTGACTCTTTTAAGCAAGGAGACTGATTGTAATGGGAGTTAATAGTTTGAACCCCAAAGTTTTCATATTCTTTTTTCTGGTCAGTTTGCTGCCAGAGTTGTGTTGAGCAGTGCAGTTAGCCTTTCACAGGAACCACCATTGTTCATAGTCACAGGCTTAACGAAGAGGGAATGATTGGAATTTATTACAATGAGAAAGTAAAGAACTGAGATGGTCCTCAAAAGCAGGATAACACTGACTGAGATACTGAGAGAATAAAGTTCTGCATTTATGCTTTGCTGTTCATGAAATATGAAAAGACTGACTGTGGCTATTATTGATTTTATTCACTGGTAAATTATTAATTGTTAATAACTTTGCTAAATTTTATGTTCCACTGAATGTGTTTTATCAATAATCCACAGATTGAAAATAATATAAAGTACATTTATTGTGTGACAAAAGGAATGCCTGACTTGATATTATAAATATCATATATATAGATACATATAGATACATAAGACATAGATCCTTTTTGAATGTCTTTTTCCAGTGGCTTCCTGCCCTCTCCAATCACTCTTGACAGATGGCCCCGCCCCTCCCTGATCCTGCTGGAGGTTTCTTCCTGTTAAAAGGACGATTTTCCTTCCCGCTGTCGTCAAGTGCTTACTCATAGGGGGTTGTCTGATTGTGATGGTTTTTTCTGTGTTATTGAGACTCTTTACCTTGCTAATATAAAACACCTCGAGGAACTTTGTTGTGATTTGGTGCTGTATAAATTGAATTGAACTGGAAGGGTGCTGGAGAGTCTCTGTTAAAATGGATGAAACAAAAAAAGACTGAAGCCTCCTGTTTAAAGTTTGCTTTCAAACCTGCCTTTGTTGCGTTTTTAAGATGATTCATTTGGTTGATAGGGGTTGAATTCTCTACCCGTAGTATGTCGTTTGTCATGTGCCTCAGCAGGGTTTTTGGCGAATGAAAATGGAGAGTCTGTTACCCACTCTCCACAGTTAACTTCACACAGGGTGGTTCGATGACTGGCTGCGCCAAGACACTAAGCCCAAGTTGCTTTTCAATGTATCTGTCAAAGTGTGAATGTGTGTGAAAGCACTTGCATAGAAGAAAGTGCTTGTGTGAATGAGGACCGTTGTATAGAGCACTCTGAGAGCCCAGGTAAAGTAGAAAGAGCGTATCTAACAACCAGTGCATTTATTGATCCCGAGAGTTGGTTTCATGTGTGAAGTCACACAGTTGCATGTTCTTCTTCCACTAGTACCTACTCAACGCTACACTACTTGGCTTCACTCATTTACCATTAAAAATAAACACCATCTCCGTGTGTGTGGGGTTGTTAAAGCAAGGCAGCCCCATGACGTAATTTGTTTGGCAATAACACAACACAGTAGAGGATGTTGAGGCAATGATATACCCGATGCTTGGTGTATGGCTTTTTGTGCAGCCATGTCTCTCATTGCCGGGTTTCAAAAATGGTGGCGTAAACATGCATGACGGACCCAGTGGCGTTTTGACCATCTTTATTAACCCACGGTTACGGTTGCTAAACACACACAGCTGCAGCTCTCCCGCTGCCAGCTCAACATAACAACAACGTTACCTCAAAACTCCAAACTTTTAAGCCGGCAAGGCGCGATTGCAGATGGCGTGCAGGTGCGTCCATCGCACATCGGGGTGTGTGGCAAGGCATCGCAAACACGCCTCGCGCTGGTGCTGAGGTGGGTCCGGGGCTCGCCCACGTATCCAGCAGCAGCCCCGGAGCTGGACCGGGGGCCACCCATGTGGCAAGCAGTGGTGCAGCAGGCGTGGCAGTGAGCCGGGGCTCACGTGCAGCTGGGCAGGCTTCAAGCAGGCCGCACCACACCAGCGCGCTTGACACCGGTCTACCCAGCCCGCCGACCTCGGGCTTAGGTTGCGCAGACTCCCCTGGCACGGGCACCTCCATCTCCTCACGCGGCGCCTCCACCGCTGCGTCTCCCAGTTGGATCAGCTCCTCCCACGGTGCCTCCGGCGCTCCCGCCTGGAGCAGCTCCCCACATGGTGCCTCTGGCGCTCTGCACTCTGGCTCAGGCTGAGTTGGTCTCCTCGGCCTTCTTCTGGGGCGCAGGAACGGGCACCAGCCCCTGCCGAACCCCAATGGCTCCCACGCAAGGGGTGGGAATGGGCGCTGCAGCAGGCTGCGTGCTGGCTGCGTGCTGGCTGGTCACACCCTTGGGGCTGGCACAGGCGCCGGATCCAACCGGATCTCCTCCACTCCCGCGCCGTGGAGCACACTGGTGGGGTTGGCGGTGGTGCCAGCGAGGCCCCTATCTTCCGTAAGTGGAGCTCAGTCTGGACCCGTAGTTATTCCAGCTCCCCGCCTTGCCGGCCCAGTTGTGGGTCTGCTGTGCCCCCCATCCTGGGTTTCAGCATCACTGTAAACATGCACGATAGACCCAGTGGCATTTTGATCATCTTTATTAACCCACAGTTATGGTTGCTAAACACATGCAGCTGCAGCTCTCCCGCTGCCAGCTCAACATAACAACAACCTTAACTCAAAACTCCAAACTTTTAAGCTGGCTGAGGCATGATTGCAGATGCCACGCAGGTGCGTCCGTTGCACCTGCAGCAGCATTGCAAACCACGCCCCGCCACACGTGGTTTCATTGAATGACACCAGTGATCGGCCAGTCGGTGGCACACAGTCTGTCGGCATCACATTTTCAAGTTGACTTGGTTCCCTTTGAGCCCCAGTCGAGTAGAAACTAAAACCTAGCACCTAACAGAATCAAGTTGAGTCGAGCTGAGTTGGTACTAATGGAGAAGAGGCGTTAGCACGCTTACTTCTGTAAATCTGGGAGAGTTCAGCAGGGATGCTTGTCATGTTTGTTTGTTTGTTTCCCTTTGCTCATAAAATGTAACCTTTCATCTAAGAAGATGTTTAGATGGAACTGAAACTGAGTATTGGTCAGAGCAACCTTATGAATAAGAAGCATGATATCCTGAATGGTTCTTGTGTGTTTCCTTACTATGGCAGCATGAATAATGTCTTCAAACTAGAGGTTTTATTTGTGCCCTTCCCTTACAGTGACTATTTATTCAAGCTACTCCTGATTGGTGACTCTGGTGTTGGAAAGTCCTGCCTTCTTCTTCGATTTGCAGTAAGTTTTGCCCCAAAAGCAAATAAAGGGTGTTTCTTTAAGTCCATTTGACTTAAACTGTCTCAGTGTCACAGTATTGGTTTCATGCAGTCACTTGGATAATCTTAAATCATTCTGCACAATAGTAGTTTTATTAACTTATTGCAGTTTCTTAAAAGTATTTATTTAAAAATAAAAACAACTGTCTTGTTTGTAACATGCTCCATTTTTTGGGTAGAGCAATCATTACTCAAAGTTAAGATTTTTGGCTTCCAGCGTTTCTAAAAATAAAAAAAGTGAATGTGATGAATTCATTTTGATCATAACTCTGGTTTTAGTTGATAAATTTAGCAACCTTTTCTTATGGGGAGAAATTTACCTTAGAAGTGTTGCAAACACACACTAAATGAGCCACAAACATAAACTAAGATTACACATGTGTACACTGATTTGTGTGTAACTTTTGAGGACTCACAAATGAGTGTTCCAATTTGTACACAAACACAGAGCATTTTGACCGCATATAAAACGTTTTTACAAATGCGTACATCCAACCTGTTTATGCACAATTAAGTAACTTCAGATTCAGAAATCCCTCCACGCATGCAAATGTCAAAGACTACATGTGACATTTCTCTCACTACAAAACCTTCAGTCTGTGTGCAGCAATCGCCTGATACGCACAGATCGCATCACATGCCTGTGTAAGGTTTTGAGATAAATTGCACACTGCCAACTTTGCACAGATCCTCAAATGTAGGCTGTGTTTATGTCCCAGTCTAAAACTGGGACACCAGAGCGTCCTCTGTCCTACTACAAAAGTCTTGCTTGTTAATTGTGATCCTAATATTGTCTCAAGTAACAAGTTATGATTTTTGCCATAATTGAGCAGCCCTGCCTTGGCTACTATGTCCTAGACTTAGATGGGTGTGTAGATATGTGTGTATCCTGAAGCACAAAGTGAGCAAGATGTATGGATCATCTAATTAACTCTGTTTCTTTTTGCAGGATGACACGTACACAGAAAGTTACATAAGCACTATTGGTGTGGATTTCAAAATACGAACTATAGAATTAGATGGAAAGACCATTAAACTTCAGATTGTAAGTACTCTCCTGCTACACGAAGCTGTCTTATGTTCATGTCCGTCAGTCACCATCTTTCAGTTCGTTTTCATGTCTGTGTTTGGAAATTTGTGCAACCAGAAACATGAAGAGATTAGTCTGCCATAACTGTGTGTTATTTCCTATTATTTTCTTATCGTATGAAAGACGGTGCATTCTTTAGTCTAACTTACGGGTACGTCTTGTTTCCATGCTGCTGCCCAGTACTGTTTTTTAGATTACTGACAACAACAGTGGAAAATCTATATTAGGCTTTAGAACAAACACACTATTTTTAATTTCATTTTGTGCATGGATACTCACAAGAAGGAAAAACAAGAACATGGCAACTTTAATTACAAACCACATGACGAGTGGATGACCTAACAACTCAGGATGCTTGTATTCTTGTATTTTTGTTGCTATTAGAAATTGTTGTCCAGTGAATTTTTCAGTGTAGAGATAATTGTATTGTTATTTTGTGTGTTCTCTTTGTCTGTGTTCATGCAAAGTCAGCTATCAACCGGATAATCTTTATCCTTTCACAGTGGGATACAGCGGGACAGGAAAGGTTTCGTACAATCACGTCCAGCTACTACAGAGGTGCTCATGGTATCATCGTAGTGTATGATGTTACAGATCAGGTCAGTCAGACGACACATAATTCACACACGTAATACATCCATGTTTTTCAGCAGCACTGATCATTTGTGTAGAATAAACTATGAAGTTTAATCATCTACTGTCTAAATGACAAAACACAATCTGACCGGTTTGTTTCTGGGTCCCTGAGGTCCAAAGAAATAAGCCAACCACTGTGTTTCCATTTCATGAGCTGAGAGTCATTAAAGATGGCGTTGATCAGAGTATACAGTGTAGCCATGCTGTCCTCAGAGAAATGAGAAAGCATTCCTCTTTGATACACATTTGATGACTGGCTAAGTTGAAATCATGTCTATCATAGAGCGTCGCCTGTGAATAGATCTCTATCTTCTGTCTAATGTCCAAAGTTCAAACCTCACTGCTCAGGTTTATCGGTTTCTTGTCCCAGGAGTCCTTCAATAATGTCAAACAATGGCTCCAGGAGATTGACCGCTACGCCAGTGAAAATGTCAACAAGCTACTGGTTGGGAACAAGTGTGACCTGACGACAAAGAAAGTGGTGGACTACACAACAGCAAAGGTAAAGTTTCCTCACATAGCTTGCCAAAACCATCTTGAGGTTAGTGTAACATGCAGGACATTCATTGAATGACTACTTATTTAAGATGCATTACCATTAAGGTAAGGCTCTAATGAGAAATGCACTTCAGAGAGCCCTTGAATGTAACTGTCTCCATGAACCTTAGCCAAGTAGTTTGGGTGCTTTCAGCTGCATAAACAAAATCCCAAATGAATAAGTGACTTATAAGGGTTTCACTGAAACGGGTTAAAGCCCTGGGGTCATAGTTTACATTAATGGTGCACATAGATAACAGGCGAACCTTCTTACCTTCAGACACATGATCAGTCATTGCATAAAGTGGGCTTGACACCGGACAGGCAGAGCGTGTGTGTGTGTGTGTGTGTGTGTGTGTGTGTGTGTGTGTGTGTGTGTGATATGCATATATGTATATATGACACACACACTGCTTTCTTAGGTAAGTGACTCTGACTCTGTCCCTCTGTTGTATCCAGGAATTTGCAGACTCTTTGGGAATCCCCTTTTTGGAAACCAGTGCAAAGAATGCCACAAATGTGGAGCAGGCCTTCATGACCATGGCTGCTGAAATCAAGAAGAGGATGGGCCCTGGGGCCACAGCCGGAGGAGGGGAGAAGCCCAATGTCAAGCTGACTCCAGGCACTACTGTCAAGACTTCATCAGGTGGATGCTGCTGAGAAAGGAACCACTTTGTTTAACCCCCTCCCCAAGAGAAAAAAAATTGGTATGTGAGAACAAGATGAAGTTGCCTGTATTTGTACTGTATATAATGTAGCCACACTACCAAAAAACAAAAAGTGCATCATTGTTGTCATACTGTCTAGTTATTGACAACAAATTCTAAAGATCCCCATCATTCCCCCTTTCAGAGCTGTGAGACTCCTCTCTCTTATTTGGTCACCTGAATACAAGTTCATGACAGCAGTGTGGGTGGACGTCTTTTTCTCTGCATTCCTACAGCAAAGTTGATACATGATTAAGGTTTCTGTTTGTACCGACCTTTTCTTTCTCTCTTCCTTCAGTGATAATTTTGCAGTCTTTTACATAATCTGTCTGTTGCGATACAAGCGTGTTGTTTTGTTTTTTTTTTGTTGGTTTTTTTTCCAAGTTTTCTCACAAACCTTTGCACAACAGTGTCTCAACTGTTAAGCAGCTTTAGTCTAGTGTAACAGTATATGTACATAAACATTATGTATATATCTGTAAAATCAGATTTGGTTTTGTTTTGTTCCAACCATTATTGAAACAGTTTTCACTTTCTCTGCATTAAATTTGTGGCTGAAGACAACTGTAAGTTGGTTGCTCAAAATGTAACACTTAAATTGAAAATAAATATTGTATTACTGGACTGTATGAAATGGGAGGATGTGTCTGGGAGTTTTAGTAAGATGTAAAAACAAACAAAAAAAACGTGCCTACTTATTTAAGGTTTATGGCATATCCGCTGCCAGATACACAGGGTCTGCAAATTTCTGGGTGTAACCACAATACTGAATACTGAGTTGCATATATAAAGTACAATGTTCCTTTCATAATAAAGGCGACTGGATTCAGATTGAAGCAAACTCTGGATAAGAAGAAGTCACAACACAATGGTCATTGTGTGTGTCGCTGGATGCACATAAATTTTAAGAAATTCCACTTGCTGTACGGAACCAGTAGCCTGAACCCATGGAGCATCGGTTAATGTCGGGTGAGCCAAAGCATTTGTGCCCTAAAACATGTCATTTTAAATACTCGGCAAAGAAAAGAACACCGAGGCCTTTCTGATCAGACTTCGCACAATCTGCAAACGGGAGGGGGAAATCCAAGATGATATACACTCAGTCAAAGCTTTGGACACACTTTCTCAATGAATGTTTTTTCTTTATTTTCATGACTCTTTACATTGTATGTTCTCATTGACGGCGTGAAAACTATGAATGAACACAGATGGAATTTTGTAAACAGAAAACTGAAATAACTCAAAACATGTTTTATATTTTAGATTCGTTAAAATATTCACCCTGTGCTTTGATTACTCCTTTGTGCACTCTTGGCATTCTCTCAATGAGCTTCATGAGGTCGTCACCTGAAATGGTTTTCCAACAGGAAGGAGTTCCCTGAGATGCTGAGCACTTGTTGGTCCTTTTGCCTTCACTCTACGGTCCATCTCACCCCAAACTTGGGTCAGGCGACTGTGGAGGCCAGACCCATCAGACCAAAGCACAGATGTCCACTGGTCTAATGTCCGTTGCTTGTGTTTCTTGGCCCAAACAAATCTCTTCTGCTTGTTGCTTTTCCTTAGTCGTGGTTTCTCTGCAGCTATTTGACCATAAAGGCCTGATTCACACAGTCTCTGAACAGTTGATGGTGAGATGTGTCTGCTACTGGAGCTCTGTGTGGCCTCTATCTGGGCTCTAACCTGAGGAGCTGTTAACTTGTGATTTCTGAGGCTGGTGACTGGGATGAATGTATCCTCAGCAGCAGAGGGGACTCTGGGTCTTCCTTTCCTGGGACGGTCCTCATGTGAGCCTGTTTTGTTGTAGTGTTTGATGGGTATTGTGACTGCACTGCACACATTCAGAGTTTTAGCCATTTTTAGGACTGACTGACCTTCAGTTCTTAAAGTCATGATGGGCTGTTGTTTCTCTTTACTTGGCTGATTGGTTCTTGCCATAATATGAATTGTAACAGTCAGATATGGTTGTCAGCTGTGTAACAACCTGACTTCTGCACAACACAACTGATGGTCCCAACAGCATTAAGAAGGCAAGAAATTCCACAAATGAACCCTGACAGGCACACCTGTGAGGTGACCATGTCAGGTGACGACATCATGAAGCTCACTGAGAGAAGGCCGAGGGTTTGCAGCCCTGTCAACAAAGCAAAGTGTGGCTGCTTTGAGGAATCTAAAATATGAAACATATTTCTATCCATTTATTTATTTAGTTATTTACCAATATTTTTTCTTTGATACATAATTCCATGTATCTTGCTTCATATAGCTGATCTCATCAGTATGTATCTGCAACTTTTGACTGGTAGTTTACATGGAGAGCGAAATAGCTGGATTTCAAAAGCACAATGGGAATGAACAAAATAAAATGCAGATGAAAGAATAAGATAAATGGAAGACAAATGAACAAAAGTAACCAAGGTTACAAACAAGAAAATGAGAAAAGAATAATTACAGTAGTAGGAGATAAAAACTAAAAATGGTTCCCTAAATTCTCAGAATTGAATGTGGTGATTTCTGTAAAGGTTTAGTTGATGTCTAAATCCTGCAGCAGTGCAGAGTAAAGCCTCTAGTCACAAACTGTCAGACCTTCAAGGACAGAAGTTCATTTATCAACTGCTTACTTACACAGGAGCAGTGTAACCAGGTATGTAATGGCTACACATGTTTTAATTAAAACGCTTATATTTGCAGCCACCACTGATTGGTGAAGTGAATAATGTTTGGGATTTAGTTGCAGTGTTCATCCAGGAACTGTTGTCTGCTGCGATTTTGTGTGAATGTTAAACATACTGTCCACTTCAGTATGGCTCCACAACAACACAGCCTGGGGTAGCTGAATATTTTCTTGTGGACTGCTGTTTTACACCGAACTCATCAATAATGAGTATATATTACATGGTTGTGTCACTTGTCTCAAGTCTGCAGCATGAATTAGTCAGAGACATAACTTTCATACTAATAACCATCAATATAAAGATCATACAAGGTCATACAAACAATTGAGAGTTGTTCAATATTGTAACTATTTGCATTGCAGTGAGTATAAATCATATCAGGATATAAATGAACCGGCTGCTGATGTATGACACACACCTTGAATGGCTAACTGAAGACGGGCCATTCCTGATTCTTGAAGTCACTTGTTTCATACAACTATTCCATTTTTAAATTCAATTTTATTTATATAGTGACAAGTCACAGTTACGGTTGCCTCAATGTGGTTTACATTGTAAGGTTCCTAACCTTACAATCAGACAACCCCGTGAGCAAGTGCTTTTCCTAGGGAAGTGGAAAAAATCCCTTTTAAAAGGAAGAAACCTCCAGCAGAACCAGGCGTAGGGAGACCTGGTTCTGGATGTCAGGCTATCATAGCGGCTTCAACAGGTTGTGGAGGATATTTTTGCAAACCATTCCATTTGCAAAAGAATAGCTAAAACACCATGAAGATACACATAACACAATGTATTATGGACAGGTTGTATCCAAAATAAATTGTTATTCTGCAGAAAATGTTTCCCAACATTACTGCTGAAGGCTTCTATTTAATCCTGAGTCTGAGGGATTAAAAGTATTAATAAAAAAACAGCTGTTGCCAGCAAACAAGCGACCGTTTAGTTCCACGTTTAGTTTTTTTTTTTTTGTCATTTGCTCACTGCACTATAATGCCTTACATTCGCGGGAAAAAAAATCACATCCGTTAAAACACATCTTTCCACTCAGAGGGGTGACCATCCTCTTAAAATAGTTTTGTCTATTCATATGATATTCTGTAATGTATAAAACAGACAACCTGTTAATTATTTGTTAATTAATTAATTAATTAATTATACTTTTTGTTGCTACGTTTCAATTAATTTCAACCCAAATGTTATTGCCTTCTACCCTAAATCACACACCACCCCGTTTCACAAGTGGTTTCCTCCGAAATGGCGCGAAATTGGAAAGCCCCGCCCATTATAAAAATCTTAGCTTCAGGACTGTAGAGACAAATGGCGGAAACTACATGAATTTGCCTTCAAAATAAAATACAATCGTAACCTCAACTTAGCTTTTTCGCGGACGCACTTTTTGTTTGAAGGGCTGTTGTCGGAAGCACATTTCACATTTCTCACTGCTTAACAACAACACGTTATTCGGGCTGCAGAGTACTAACGTCAAACTCTTTTCGTTGAATGTTTTTTCACGTTTTAGAGAAAGGAACATTTTCGGACATACTGCTCCGACATTGCACAGCTATCATAAATACAAGCAGTCTGCTAGGTAGAGTGAGTTGTATGACTGTTTGGATAACTTGCTTGTATAATTGACGAAGCTCCGCTGTTTTGAGCAGAAACGAAACGCTTTGAAAAGCTTCATAGAAAGCTGGAAGAACCCGCACTAGTTGGACTGTCTGCTTCGCTGCCAACAACAATGAGCTGGTAAGTGTAATGATCGCTTCGCTCACCGCAGCAACCATGTTTCACAGAAACTTGTATTTACGGTGCAGGAAGCCGCTGCAGTATTGCCCTGAACGATATCCGTCGCTAGGTGTCGCCACTCAGCGTTTTTCAGGAGAATACAAGACCGGAAGCCAAGACTTTGTCCAGTGTTTTTTTCTCACAAACACTAAAGTTTTCACCTGCGCCAACATCTGCTTCTGTATAAGTGTATGTCTCTGAGCTCCTGTGCTGGAATATCATTAAAACCGACACGATCGTACACTCGTGACTTAAATCCAGCTGCGGCGCAACGCGCCAGTAACAAAACTGGAGAGGTACGCGACACGTGTGACGCGTGGAGCATAAGTGCACTGTAATAACTTGGCTCAAACACCTGTACAGGTGAACGCAAAGGCGGCAGTATAGCCGCTATAATACTGCAGCCCCGAGTCTCCCCATTCCTAACATAATAATTACAATTTCCGATAAGGTTTCATTTTTTTCTCTGTAAAGCTTCAATGCCCGTTTACTGTTACCAAGGTCACCGTGTGCCCAGCTCCCGCCCAGACAATAAATGCATCCTTTTTCTGTTCCTGTCTTTATCACCATTAATTAACCAGAAGGACTAACAACGATTTGCAGTATTCTGAGTCACAGATGTTCACTGATTATGAAGTTTTAGATTGAAACTGTCTGAAACTGCATCCTGTATGGTGAAGTATCTACATTCACTTTTGTGAGCTTAGTATGTTATATGCAGAGTATTGAAATACTCATGTTGTCCCTTCAAATCAAATGTATCATTTCACCTGGGTTACAGGGCCTAGGAAAGGTCTAAATGGCGTTTACTCGCCTCTGTCAAGATGGCAGGAAAAGTTTTACTGAGTAGATTTCATTGTTCTGCTGATAGCCTAAAAGAAGAAACTCGAAGTGTCTCCCCTCACTGCCCCAAACCTGACGAGTCTGAGGAGCCGCTGGGCACAGCCATTGAGACTGGTGCTACTGCAGGTGAGGTCCGTTTTTGATGTACAGAGCTGCAAAGGAAGCTGAGATAGACGCTGGTTTAATGAAGGATGTGTTTTACTGTCGTGCTGCTTAAATCTCAGATGACACTGATGAGATGTGCCAGTTCATTAGGAACAGGGCTCCGTGTCACATGCTCATTAACTAGAAAATGCTAATTGCCTTATAGTAACTTGTGTTACTGAAAAGATGCTGTGCGCATAGTCTTGTTCAGGTGGTGTCAATGTTGTTGTTGTTTTTAAGATGAGAGTGTGAAGTCTGAGAGTGTGACAGCTGAAGTGGTGATTACTAAGGAAATGGAGGAAGAAGAGAAGAAGCTAATGGAGCAAGGCGAGAGGAAAGAGGAGGAGATGATGAAGAAGGTATGTTGTTTCATTTCTCAAGGTGGGAGTTGTACTTTGACATTAAAAACTTCTCATTATTAAACTCATCATTAGTTTTAGTTGGTTTTTTGTGTGGCTGGTACAGATTTTAGGGAGTAAAAAGCGTATAGATGTGTCTGTAGCTCACCGGTTCATGTGATGATGAGCCACAATTGAAATGTTTCTACATCACTGATGTTCTGGATGCTTTCGAGCCCACTCATGTTAATGTAATTGCTTTCAACTTTTCCCATAAGGCCAGGGAGTCTTGGGAGAGGGACTCGCATGACATGCGGTTCAAGAGGCTCCAGCATTTGCTTCAGAAGAGCAACATCTATTCTAAGTTTCTGCTGACAAAAATGGAGCAACAACAGAATGAGGTATGGTGTAAAACGTGGACCGTACAGGCTGTTTGCACCTGTCCGCTCAAGGCTAACACGTCTCTTCTGCTCTACTAATGACCATCTCAGGAGAGACTCGGGAAGGAGAAACTTGAGAAGAAGGCCAAGAAGGTGATAGATTTACTGACAAAGTCATCATTCACAGTTACAGTCATGTTTTCAGCCGTACTCACGGCAGTTTGTTTCCTTCTAGATGCAAAATGCCAATGGTCCAGAAGCTGTCAAAGGTGGGCCAGTATTCTAATATTTAAACTTACAGTATGGAGCTCAAATGTCAGATGTTTAGTAGCGTTTACACTCTATGGACACTTTATTAGGTACACCTTGCTAGTACCGGGACCCGTTTTGCTTTCTGTCATAATAGGAAACATAGGAAACATACATACTGGCATGTTACCATCACACAGTTTGCAGATTTGATGGCTGCATATCCACGATGCAGCTCTCTTGGTCCACCTCAACCCAAAGATTGGATTGAGATCTGGTGACGATCTGAGTCTGGTGAACTTCTGTCATTGTGGCATCTCAGTTTAACCACACTGTGGGTACACTGTGTACATAAAGGCGTGGATGTGGTCATCCACAATACTCAGGCTGTGCATTTTAAATGATATACAGCGGGGACAGAGGGCTGTGTCAAGAAGATGGCCCCGCCTCTGCTACGTCACCACAACCAACCTAAACCATTAATAGAAGTGAGGATGGGGCCTTCGTGTATCTCTGTGCCAACCCTACCATTCAAATGTGGCAGCAGATATTGAGACTTAGCAGACCAAGCAATGCTTTTCCAGTCTTGTGTTGGTGTTGGTGAGCCCATGCAAATTGTAGTCTCAGTTTCCTGTTTTTGGTGGGCAAGAAGTGTGTTCTTTGCTGCTGCTTCGAGGTTTGACATGCTGGTCTGCTTCTTTAGCTTTAGGGTAATAGGTGTTTGTTTTTTACCTTTCTTTTTAACCCTTGAGATGGTTGTGAGGTAAAATCCCAGTAGATCTGCATTATTTAGCCGTTCCACATTCAAAGTCACATACGTCACCACATTGTCTAAATGCACTGAGGTGCTGCTATGCGACTGCAGATGAGATATGTGGTTTACAAGCAGCTGAACATGTGTACCTGATAAAGTGGTTGGTGAGCATCTATCCTGATGACGTGTGACTGTATTGTCTGTCAAAGCAGAGAAGAAGAAAAGGAGAAGAGATGAAGACTATAAAATAGCAGATGTGATGTCGAAAGAAGTAAGTCTCACTTTAGTTTGTGTGTAGCTTTAACTTTTATCTGTTCATCTTCATCTTCTCTCACGTTTCTCTTTCAGGAAATTATGTCGCAGGCAAAGAAAGCAAAAGTGGAAGAAGTGGTAGGGATAATGTTTTTCCCCGCCTTGGTTGAAAAGCAAAAGAAGTGTTTGCACACGATGAATCCAGTGTACAACTGTGCCACACACATGCATGTCATATATCTGATTCCAGGAAGCGGCTCCTGCCCAGAAGAAACTAGAAGCTGAGGATATTGAGAAGATGAGCGATTCCAACCAAGATATAAAGAACCGGCTGTCAGAGACGGTGCGCGACAACGCTAAGCACCTCCTGCATCCTCATAGGAAGGTGAACGGGCAGCCAGTTCCTGTTCAGCAACCACAGCTCTTCACTGGAGGCGTCATGAGGTGGTACCAGATCGAAGGCATCGAGTGGCTGAGGGTAAGAAGAGATGCACCAAATGGCATTGTGCGAGCAGATTGTCTTTTGTATGTGATCGTGGCACAACAAACGACGCCTAGATCGGCGGTCCCCAACCTTTCTCGCTCCACGGACGGTTTAATGTCACTGACCGGCCTTTAAGGTGTGGCGGATAAATACAACACAATAAAACGACACGACCGAGACACAAACTGTGGTGTTTCGTAAATATAATAATAAACGTGAATTCACTGTGTAATTGTGTAACTTTATTAGCAGCGTCCTCTGAAATGCGCCAACATTGAGAGTAACGTCCTCCTCCCTGGTTGCTATGGTAACGTGTAAATATGTCTGTCAAAATAAGACACAACTACAACACGGGAAAAGACCCAGGGAAACCGAGTAAACGATAAAAACCTTGCAAACCATAAATTTCCAACCTGAGCCTCAAGTCTCGCGGCCCCGTACCAAACGACTCACGGACCGGTACCAGTCTGTGGCCCGGGGGTGGGGCCGCTGCTCTAGACCACAATAACGTAGCAGTTAGGGACTGGAGCTGCCGCAGCCACCCCGCTCCAGCACTGACCGGCAGACACGCAGATGCCCCAAAGCAGCAGCTGAGGCCCATCAATAACAGTGTTAACGATTAGACTAAATGACGAGCAAGTGTGGTACTGACACGTGACAGTGACGGCGGTTAGTCGGCTAGATGACGAGTTGCGCGCGTCCCTGCCACCAATATGCCGCAGGACCAGTAAGGATTGTTTTACCCCTCGGTCGTAAAAGGCTGATGGGTGTCATCACCCTGCTGGGCGGGCGGCTGCCAAGCAACGTGGACCCAAGTTTGTGAATATGAAAACCTAAAAATGAAGCGGCGTACGAGTTTCATCATCGACGTATCTACTCAAACATCTCAATGACCTCGACCCCAGGACTTTTAGTGGCCGCCTTAATGGCCGCTCCTCTGAGAAAAACAATCATTTACAAAATATTTGTTTTCACAAAAGAAGGGCTGCTACACACACGTCAGAAGGGAGAGACACCAGGAACGTTGTGCAAAGTTGTCCTGTAGTAACATGCGTCACACAGCATCGGCGTTCGGCTTAAATGAAGGGACCGTGTCTGAACAGATGGGTCACACAGTCCCCCTAAACCACAAGTTCACCAGTTAGCTGCACTATTCTCACCAGTTCACTTGGACATCATCCAGGCGAGGACTGAAAATCTGCGTGTTTACTGTGTCTCATCAGCCTGTGTTGTTCCTCTGCTGTCAGATGTTGTGGGAGAACGGCATCAACGGGATCCTGGCTGATGAGATGGGCCTGGGAAAGACCATCCAGTGCATCGGTCACATTGCCATGATGATAGAAAAGAAAGTGTTAGGCCCCTTCTTGGTGGTGGCTCCTCTCTCCACTCTGCCCAACTGGATCAATGAATTCAAACGCTTCACACCAGAGGTTAGACAGCAAGCTGCTCAGCGTCTGACCCTGGAACACAAAGTCTGATTTACGCATAGAAATGAAAACCTAGAAAAGTGTCAGTGGCGAATGACACTAGCTGACACTGAATCTTGTTTGTGCTAGGTGTCTGTGCTGCTTTACCATGGCTCTCAGCCCGAGAGGACCAAGCTGCTGAAACAGATCTGCCGGCCTCAGGGGCCTCTCAGCATGTGCCCTGTAGTCATCACCTCCTTTGAGATCTCCATGATTGACAGGAAGTTATTACAGGTACGATCCCTGCTGCTTCTTAAATGGCAGAGGGGACATGGCAATGAGTGTGTGTTTGTGTGTTTTTTACATATATATATATATATATATATATATATATATATATATATATATATATATATATATATATATGAGAGAGAGAGAGAGAGAATTGTTTAATTAAAGATTCCTTTATATCAAAACTTGTCTGTGTTCTGCAATAGCGCTTCCAGTGGAAGTACCTAATCGTGGACGAAGGCCACAGGATCAAAAACCTCAACTGTCGGCTGGTGCGGGAGCTGAAGATGCTGCCCACTGACAACAAGCTGCTGCTGACGGGCACACCGCTGCAGAACAACTTGGCTGAGCTCTGGTCCCTGCTTAACTTCCTCCTGCCGGAGGTCTTTGATGACCTCAAAAGGTGACGTTTTGTCTGCTTTGTTTTGCTGCTTTCAATGACAGCCAATCATCTACTGTGATGTGCACAGAAATGTGTGTCCGTGGGGGAGAAGCAGGACTTCACAGGCATAACTGTGTTTAACATCCCAGTTAACAAAAACTGGGCAAAGTTGTGAGCATCATTGTATATATGGCAAGTTTGGAGCTGTGTGGGAATCATCCTGTCAGTGTGAAAGTGTTGCTTCAACTAAAGAAATGTGAACCAACAGCTTTTGCAGCAGACTGGTAATAACAAAGTAAAATAAACAGGGACCGGAGTGGAGATGGTTTAAAAAGCACTTGATGCCTAAAGGAAAAATTCCACAATATTCCTCAAGACTACTTATGAAGCAACGTCTGGTAGTTTGGAAGCAAATGAAGAAAAGAAGTTCGCGACTTATTTTGTTACCAAACTAGAAGCTCATTTGTTACAGTGTATCTGCATTAACACCAGCCACAGCTGATATCTGTGCTCGATGTTTCTGATTGCTCGGCTTTGATCTCTGACACGTTTGCCTCACAGCTTTGAGTCGTGGTTCGACATTAACACCCTCGGTGAGGTCGAGGGTGTGGTGGTTGCTGAACGTGAGCAGAACATCCTGAGTATGCTGCACCAGGTCAGTCCGTCACACATCATCACGGCCGTCTGTGGACTGTGACGGTGTTCACCGTCATCTGCAGAGATGCTGAGAACATAACCACAGTTAAGAAAAGTAATTGGGGACAAAGTTTAAACTCGGCTACCAAGAAACATTTGGGTTCCTGTTGGAGGTAAATTTGGTGTAAGCCAGCCTTTAAGTCCGGTGTTAAATTTAAGGTTTTGTCTGCTAACGAGCAGCAGGTTTGCCTGGATGTTTAAGTTTTTAATAAGGAAATATAGTGCGTGAAGCTGAAGCATATCCAGTTGTTCAAAGATAAGCAATAATCTTAATCTTACATCCATCCATTCATTGCTTACCTGGGGCCATAGAGTTTGCAATCCCTGAAACAGCACAGTTCTTCAGTGGGTAGCGCTCGAGCTAATTCGGTGTTTAAAATGGCCTCAGGCTTTCCAACCTGACGGGACAGCGTAACTCTTCAGTTCGTTGAAGGCAGCCGTGATCTGCCTTTTACCACCAGTACAGCGCACCATCAGTCGTGGACCCCAGGACATTTATCACCACATACCCTCATCCGAGGCTGGCCCACCACAGGCTGGGCCTGCCGTGGTTTCATGTGGTCATTTACCCAGTCTCCTTCTGCTTCAGCCACAGTTGGTGACTAAAGCAGAAGGACATCTTCTCATGACTCATCAAGTGACTAACCAATAGGTGGGATGCGGTCTGTTGACATCGTGTTTGTAGATCACCACAGGATTTAGCTGTGGATGAACTGTGACAACATTTCTGAAACACTTTATTTTGAAAGACCTGTTTTGTTTTTTCTCTTGAATATTTAGTTGTTCCCACCAATACAAATTCTTATCTTTTTATTTATATAGATCAATAATTGCTGCCCTACATTATATATAGATATTATAAATGATCTTTAAAATATTAGATATCAGTTGTCTGTGTATAGACACTGTAGGTAAGCAGAAGTAAGTGTTATTAAAGGTTATCTGTTGTTTCAGATTCTGACTCCATTCCTGCTGAGGAGGCTAAAGTCAGATGTGACGCTGGAGGTTCCTCCTAAAAAGGAGATCATTGTGTACGCTCCTCTGACAGCCAAGCAGGAGGCTTTCTACACTGCTGTGGTCAACAAGACCATTGCCAAGATGCTGGGCCAGGAAAAGGTAACAAAAACCCAGAGCTGGGAGCATGTTAGAGCAGGAGTCGGCAACCTGCGGCTCTTTAGTCCTTGTAGTGCGGCTCCGCGTGGTTTGGGAGAATAAATGAGAAGTGTTTAGCTGAAGTGTATTTTATTTGTGTTTAGTTCTTTTGTAACTTGCAGTTCTGAATTGGAAGATTATTGTGATATTGACATATAAAAATAAAATTATATTCTATTATTTTTTCATCGCTCAAAATAAGCGTCACACTGGCGGAGGCCGGTGTACCCGCCGAACGCCGTGCATTTATCGACACTTTCAGCCCCAGGTAGGCCAGTTATGGATGTTCGGATCCACATTATGTCAGCAGCTCCACCGTGAACTGTGTTAAAACAAACGCCGCTCACGCCTCACAGACGACAGCTTACAGTCCTGTAAAGATGAAAGTGACTTCGTACGGCCCCGACCTGCAGACGCTGTGCGCAGAGCTTCAGGAGCAGAAGTCCCGTCGTAAACACATCACGGCAGACCCGACGATGTTTGCATGTTTTCAGCATCTCTTTATTGACCGCTTTTCACACACGGTTGCTGTGCGCACACAGCCGGCTGTAGCCCGACACACACAACAGCACAGAGAGCGCAGACTTTGAGGCGTGATTGCGGGTGCCGCTCAGGTGCGTCCGCCTCCCCTGCAGCGGCGCTGCAGACCACGCCCCGCCACACATTAACCAGGTAAAATACATATTTATGCAGAATTTTGCAAATATCTATTTTTCATCTTTCAGCAGCATCGAGCTTTTTTCCAATTATTTTTTAAAAGTCAGGTCAAGGCTCCAAAAGCACAAAGGCGACATGAGGGCGGCTCACAGCAGCTTTTGTTTGCTGGATCATTTTCGTTCAGCTGGGTGTCTTTGCTTTTATTTCTGTAAGAGTTCAAAATGTGTTCATTACATGAATAAAATGTAATTTTCTCTGTAGCACTTCATGGGTTTCATAAGCAGCACACCTTAGTTGTTCACACAAAGCATAAAGGTGAAAAACTATACGCAGTGTTATCTTCATTTTAGATGTCACAAAGTATTTGCGGCTCCCAGAGTTTTTGTTTGCGTGGAAACCGGCTCCAAACGGCTCTTTGGGGTTAAAGGTTGTGACCCCTGTGTTAGAGGTGTAGGCTTGGGTATGCAGTGATACCCTCATTATTGGCCACCACACGTCCAGGTCAGCTCGTGGCGTTGTTTAAAACGCCACATATTTCAGCAGCATTTCCATATCATTGAGTATCTGCTGATTAGTGTCATTTTTTTAAAAAACATTAACAAACTAGGAAATGAGTCACTCGAACATGCCTGCGTGTCAGAATATAGCTAACAGCTGAAAACCTGTGGGAACTGTGACCTTGTGACCCCTGTGTATGTCATCATAGACCCCTCGATGTCTCTAATATAAAATACTGGCCCACTGGCTGTAGCTTTGACCTTCCCAAGAACAAGACTGTGGTGGATTCATCATTTCTGGTTTGAGTGTGAAAGTTGTTGGTTCTCCTGGTGTGCTTAGACAGAGGCGCCTGTAGCCCTGACATCCAGCGGCAGGCCGAAGCGTCGCAGCCGGAAGGTAGTGGACTACAAGGAAACGGATACAGACACTCCATATGACCTGGAGAAATATCTGGAGAGGGTTCGCAAGGAGCCGGAGCCGAGGTGAGACCGCCTCCAAGCAGCTACTGTGACAGGAGAGGAAAAACAATGTTACTATGTTCGGCGTTATTTCGTTTCATTTGGAGTCATCTGCCTGTTATCCCCACCACAACGTAACAAATCCTCCTTGACAGACGTTTGTTCACATCTTTTGTCCTCCGCTCTGCTTCAGCTTCCGTCCAGTGCTGGATGTCCAAAGCCCGCTGGACGCTCAGGTCAGCCTGAAGCTGCAGAACATCCTCATGCTGTTAAAGAGATGCTGTAACCACCCGTACCTGGTGGAGTACCCCCTGGACCCCGCCACAGGGGAGTTCAAGGTAATGCTGCCCGTGCTCATTTAGAAGCACTAACAGTTCAACTCGGTGTTTTACAGTTAAATAGAATAAGCTTGATGAAGAAAAGGCTCGTGCTTGGATAACATGTTCATCCCAATCTTCCTGCAGATCGATGAGCAGCTGGTGCAGAGCTCTGGGAAGTTTCTCATACTGGACAGGCTGCTGCCAGCGCTGAAGAGAAGAGGTCACAAGGTGAAACGAACGCAGAGCTGCATGTGATGCAGAGCTGGGACAGAAGTGTATAAAAGGAAAAAGGTTGTGCTACAAACAGGAAATGTCTGTTAAGAAAAGTGCAACATATTCATGAACCTATTAAACGCTGAAGTCAGCAGTTTCAGTTTAAACATGAGACAAAGTAACTCTGAGGACACAGACAGGAATCGTACGCATGTAGTGAAGATTACAGGAGGAGTCCTTTCAAGGCCGATGCTGCTGGCATGCTCTGGCTTCTGGACAAGAACTGGTGCACCAGCTCTGTGTGAAAATAAGGACTCAACAGTTTTGGCTCCAGGAGCACAATTTCTGCCAGAGGTGACAAAAATCGAGCTGTGGCAGAAATCGTTCAGTTACAGGATGCCTGAGCTGTAGAACGAGCACACGCTGTTACAGTCAATATGGACTAACGGCGTAGTTGGAGTTTCCAAAGTTCAGAAAATACACAAGAACCGTGATCGCTGACGTCTGTGGGAATCTGAACTACTGAATGTACTGAATTACAATTTTTACATTAAAATGTGCTGATTTTACAAATCTTTGCATCAACATCTAAATTTAAAAAACATTCTCAAAACACAACACAAAATGAATTGAACTGCGTAATATTTTCGCCTTTACAGTGAAAGGTGAAGATCATCTGCCACTGTCTCACCCAGCATCCTCCTCTGTCATACCTCAGCATTATCTTCTTCCACCACATCCATGAACCTCCTCGTCTCTTCCTCCGGCCCGGCAGCTCCTCTGACATCCTCTCTCTGCACATCTCAGCCTTGCTTCTGTCTCCAAACAGCTCCGCCTGAGCTGTCCATCTCACCCTGTCATCCTGCTCACTCCCAGTGGAAAGCTTAGCATCTTCAACTCTCCAAATAATATACTAGGAGAAGACATTAGAGAAGCAAGGTTTAGATGGTTTGGACATGTGCAGAAAGGAGACATCGGGTAATATTAGAGAGAGGATGTGGAGTATGGAGCAGGAGGAACAGAGAAATGCCACAGAGGAAGTTTGTGGATGTAGTGAAGAGAGTTGGTGTGAGATATAGGCAGCAAAGTAGTTTGTGACCTTTGTTCAGAGAAACATTTACAGATGTTGTGCTGCTCTCTCCACACTCGTCCCTTTTCTTTAGGTTCTGATTTTCAGTCAGATGACATCTATCCTGGATATCCTCATGGATTACTGCTATCTGCGGGGCTTCCACTACAGCCGCCTGGACGGCAGCATGTCGTATGCTGAGAGAGACGAAAACGTGAGTTTTAGATTGTGAACATGTTGCAAAGGTAACAACCTCCTGCATAAAGAAAACGCGTTTTTAACTTGATGGTGCAATATTCTCTCAACTCCAGAGATGTTTAGCACCCAAACTGCCTCTCTGAGTAGATTGTTGAGTCATTCTTGTCGTTCTTGGTCTCTGAAAGATGGCCAGGTTTTCCAAAGACCCAGAGGTGTTCATCTTCCTGTTGAGCACCCGAGCAGGAGGACTGGGAATCAATCTGACAGCTGCTGACACCGTCATCATCTTTGACAGCGACTGGGTTGGTGCTGATGACAAATCTACAACAGCTGTTTCTTGCACATATCTCATTGAGTCCACGTTTGATGCTTCTGTCATCTCTCAAGAACCCACAGGCAGACCTGCAAGCTCAGGACCGCTGTCACCGCATAGGACAGACAAAACCAGTAGTGGTGTACCGCCTGGTCACAGCCAACACCATCGACCAGAAGATCCTGGAGAGGGCGTCTGCCAAGAGGAAGCTGGAGCAGATGGTCATCCACAAGAGTGAGTGTCTTCACTGTGATGGGATTGCAGCTGTTCACACCGTGCACCCAGTTTTCAGTTCATTGTGCTGAAATGTTTTGAAATGTGGTTGATGGTGTCTTTCCTCCACAGACAAATTTAAAGGTGGGAAGGCAGAGCTGAAGCAAAATAAAAGCTGCGTTGATCTGGATGAGCTGCGGGAGCTGCTCAAAGCTCGAGGCACTGAGAAGTAAGCACTGACCTCCGAATCAAAGTGAAGGAGCCTTGGAACCGTAACTGAAGGCTAATCTTGGCTGTAATGTTTGTCCCACTCAGGGAGGTTAAAGCTTCGAAAGGGAACGTCATCAGTGACAAGGACCTGGAGATTCTGCTCGATCGCAGCGACTTGCTGGGTGAGGAAACGCATCATTTCATCAGTACCAAAAAACCCAAGTGACGATTCAATCATAGCCTCGTTTTACAGCGAGTGCACCTACAATGTCCTTTCAGTAACCACAAAATATGTGAAGTTCACGGGAGTCGGATTTAGTGTTGCTCAAGACACAAAAGCCCCTCTGATTCATCTCGACTCTTTTGTTAAAACCAGTTTAACTCGTGAGACAAGTTTCTGTGTTTCTTTGCATTTTTCAGACAAAGAAAAGGACGGCACGAAGAAGGCGAAAGTGGGAGTCTTCAGAGTGATCGACGCCAAAGAGTCATCGGAGATCACGCTGGGCTGAGAGCAGCAAAGCTGCAGCCATGTCACTTACAACCACTGAAAACCTGAAACTGCTGTTTGTACAGTTTGACTGTGTTTTGTATGTAAGGTGCTCCCCTGTAGTCCCATGGAGTGAGGGTTTTCTTTGCTTTTGTTATGATGGCCCTTCTACGACTGGACTGACACCAGCGTGTTCAACTTTTAACTTCATCAAGCAAAACCAGATTCTCTCCAGCTGAGCCAATAAAACTGCCACAAGCTAATTCACGCACTTTAGTGTCACTGTGCGGATTTTTACAGAGAAATATTTCACTGAGATACTCTGCAGCTGGAGTTGGATATGTTCTCATGCCTTCAAATAAATAAAGAGACTTAATTACTGTTTTATTTTCATTCAGTTTCTGATTAAAAGTTTTTGTTAATCAAAAAATGCATCAAGTCAGTTAAGCCTCAGATATTGATCTGTCAGGTAAGTAGCAGACAGGTTGTTAAAGTTTCAGCAGCTTTGGTGTTAAATAATTGCTTATTTCAATGTTTTTTCTCTTCAAATGTGGAATTTCAACCAGGCGCCCTGTTTGGGAGATGGGCTACACAACGTATTTACAACAATGTGTTTTAACCCTGTTCTATGGAGGTCATGTAAACAAAAGGAGCTGGAAAAAGTAGCAGAAATGAACTGAAAGTAGCTGCATTGTCTCAGCACTGCACACAGCAAGCAGTGTTTATCAGTAACGTCATCAGTATTACTGATGGTACAGAACCTTCCTAAGCTAAGTGGACTAAACGCACCCGTAATCCCTGATATGGACAGTATTAATAACTATGCAAAGCCTGGTTCAGCTGATACTCGATTCCTCCAGATTTTGATCCTGCTTCCTGTTGAGGCATGCCTGCCAGGGTGGGCCTCTGCCCAACTTTCACCTCAGTCACACCCATTATTAGCAGCTGTCCTCTATGCACTTGACAGCTAACAGGTTAGATTTAGTGGCATCAAGGATGTGTTCGTTGTTCAGGCTGGAGCAACCTGTAAGAACCTTTTGAGTGAGGTTTTACCTTTACTGTTTCACAACAGCTTAGAAAGGGAAGGTCCGCAATTTAGACTTTTTGATAAATGGACCAATTCCTATATCGTGCTGTTCTACTCTCTTAGAGAAGTCAAAGCACTTTGTCATGGCCACTGATCAAAAACCACTGATCAATGGCCATGAGTACCATCACAGAGAGTTGGGGAAAGGCTGCAATCACAGCATTGTAAGATGGTGAAAGATGTACCCTTGTGGATGAGGCCTTACCCCAGGCCTCATCCACACCAACACCAACTTCCCCCAGTGTCTATTCTTATGTGTAGACATTGTCTTTAATTTTAAAGACAGCTGTGACATCATCACATCCTGAGCAGCTCGTTTTGATGATATGTTTCAGTTAATACAAGCACACCAACATCTTTAAAAGATTTCATGAAAAGGGTGGAGGCAGGATGTGCCAGCTGTTTCTCAAAGAAGACTAGTGTATGTACAGTGAGACAAAACTGAATTGACATAAAAACTACTGATACATTTATAATACTGAATATAATTCATTATGGAGGCATGTACTTTCTGTTATATTAGCAGTGTACAAACTGTTACTGTTGCCTTCTCATTGGGTGTTTAGTGGAATAATTCATTTTTTCCCCAGTTCAATTCAACTATGTCCATGGTTTCAAAGGTAACTACGCTTACAACTGTAGCTCATTACAGACTGTGCAGAAACAGCTGAGACCCCAAATATGGAAACAAAATGTGCAAAGACTTCTTGGTCTTTCTTT
The DNA here is from genome assembly GCF_051167445.1 of Perissodus microlepis. NCBI lineage: Eukaryota > Metazoa > Chordata > Actinopteri > Cichliformes > Cichlidae > Perissodus > Perissodus microlepis. The sequence continues at coordinate 1,196,557 of NC_140473.1, read as the reverse complement.
TGTTTGTATAAAAATCCTGATACAAACAATAAACAAGAGGATCCTTATCACGCAGGTTTTCAGCTGACATTGATACCGATGTGAGGGCACAGCTCTGTGTGCGACTTTACAGTCTCAAAACAGAGTTTATTCAGTTTGAACAGGTACGTCTCATTTAGAATTCATTTAGACCACAGAATGTCTTGAAATAAAACAACATTGTTTTATGATTTTTTTAATGACAACAAACTATTAACAATATTAAACATTTACTGTCTTAAAATCATACATAACTTATACCTGCTTCCTTGTCTCAAACCATCAGTTATGTGATTAACACTCAGGCTTTTGCCACGGTTTACATTTTACTGCTGCACTGGGTCGTTCACGTTTTACAAAAGAACAAATGTAGAACTAAAAGATAAAAGTTAGTATGTAACAGCGAATTCAATCATCTGAATGTAACATTTTGAACACAAGTAACCCATGTAACTATATTTAGTAACAAAAATATAACATTTCTGTTATTTCAGTGCTGAGAGGGTTAAGAACTCAAATAGCTTCACAATAAAGGCCCTCATTTGTCCAAAAACATCCCAAAATAACCAAAAAACATAAATAAAATCACTTTAGAAACAGCACGTTACATACAAACCTCTTAGTGCCCATTTACAACTGTTACACAGCAAGTACATAAGCAACAACTTGTCTGTTATTATTGCTTATGTTCAAATATTATTTACAACAAGGACACCTCAGTTCTAGAATCCGTGAGTCTGTATAGGATTAAACAGAGACACTTGGCTCTTTGTCATTTGTATTTTATCCAAAACAGTTTTACCTTTTTTACCTTAGATTTGAGATTAGCAGACGGAATATTGCACAAATTAAAATGCTTTTTATTACGAGTTTTTCCTTGAATTCTGTCCTCAGTAACTGTTGTGCAGTGCAAACAGATCACATATTTGTATGATGCAGACGCAATTAAGAGATCGAGTTTGGGACACTTAACGATTCAAACTCTCCCTGATATTTATTCTCCAAATCTCTAAAATCCAGCACAAGTGATGAAGAGAATTCCTCCAAATCTTATTTCATCATTGTTAGTAGCGTAATGCAGGAGAGCACTGTCTAACTCAAAGGTCCAAAATCCCCCACAGGTGTTAAAATGGCTTGAGATCATGTGACTGTGGGTGAAATGTCACATGACTCACACACAGTAAGCCCTTATGTGATCCTGGAAAAGACCACAACCATCAGGAAATGTTTCATCCCAGGTTAGATGTGATCCCTCTCCTCTTGTAAAAGTGTCAGATTCCAACATTTACGTTTTTCTTTTCACCCGCCTGGATTTTCTGCTTGGACAAATGGTACTTCTGTTATTCTTTTTTCAACATCAATGCATTTTATACTGGAATGAGCTACAGCGCATTTCATGTTAAAGCTCAGGTCTTCAGGTTCACATCTTTTAACTGTTCGATCACATTATTAGATGTAAGAATGCTATTTTCTATTTTTGACGTCCTGCTGCTTGCTGACCTGAGATCAGTTAAAGCTGTGCTCACTCAACACCTTTTTAGTTACACAGGCCTTCACTCAGTGGGTGTTTTTTATTTGACTTTTTTCTGCTTTTTAAAATTATATTTTGTGGTTCTCATTGCCTTATGGCATTGTAAATGTACACGGGTTTTAGCACGTGTGCTGCATAAATAAAATTGCCATTTCCATATATATCAACACAGGTAGTTTACATCCTGTTACAACTGAACACATGTTATCTTAAGGTAACAGCAGGGACATTTAAAGATCATACTGACAAGCTGATGCAATGTGTCCAGTATCCCCAGTTTAATCATCTAAGAAGCATTGAGTGCAGTTACATGCAGAAGTCTCCTCTCAGACTCGTGGCTAATGTTGTTTTCAGCTTGCTACAGATCAAAAAAGTCCTGAATCAGATAAACAAGAATAACTCATATTCTGATCTCTGGATTGTAGATTTGTACTGTTTTCAGTTCACATCTATTTCACTGTTACAATAAAGGAGAGTCCAGCAACTGTGTGACAATAACATACATTTTGATTCTAAAATGACCTCAAATGGACACAGCACGCAATTGATTTCTATTTATACAGAAAACACAAGAGGTCGCAGCTGACTCTAATAAAACCCACTACAATTTTTCTGTGTACAGTAATTCAAATACTGATATATTAAAAGATCTACAGATATATGCACAGAATTCTGGGGAAGACGTCAGTAGACTCATTTTAAACTCACATTAAGTGGGGAAAATAACTTTGATCCACTTTAAAATGTAAGAAAAATGTTTTCAGTCGATGTCAACATCTCATTTTTTAACATGTCCAGAAGGACATGGAAACTCATTCCAAGCTCCTGACTGCTTATTGATATGTCAGTAGACAGGTTTCTGACGTGGGCTGCTTCGGGACACTCGAGGTGTATAAAATGTGTATCGTCCTCTGAAGTTTCTCAGCAAATATCATGACAGAGAGTGTTTCTTCTCTACAAGTTAGTCTACATATTAGATTCATTTCTTCAGGTTAGGCTAAAATAAACCAGATGCGGTTCTGATTTTTTACATGAACAATAAAGTTTTGTTTCTGATAAACATAAATAGTCATTGAAACCTTGATGACATTCCTGACATGATTCCTCCAGATGTCATGTGTTATTATTTTGATAGTAAACTCATAAATTAGCTACGCATCTCATGCTGACCAAGCACTGCAGTGAAAGCTCGGCCTGTAAGCTTAGCTCCCACAGGGCAGCAAGTTTATGTAACACTAAGAAACCTTAAATGACAGCAAGTTAAAATTGTTTCCATTTTTAATTTTTTTTTAATTTTTTTAAACATAAAATGTGAGTTCAGTTGCCTTTACAGACGTCTAAATGTAGAGTGGATTCCTCAGAGTGTCCATTACCACGTTCTTCTTTGGTGGCCATCAAACTCGAAGTGCTTTGATTGGTCAGTAAGACTAGAAAAGCACTCTATAAATACCCGTCCATTTCCATCCTTTATTATTCTCATCTGTGTTTCTCTCTGCCTCACTCCTCTTCGCGTCTGCCTTTCATGCTCCCTCCTTGGGTCAGAGGTCAGCTATCAGCAGGTCCAGCAGCTCTCTGTAAGCTCGGTAGCTCTTTATAGATGTGATGAGGTGGAAAAACACAGTTTGAGTGTGTATGGGTTGGACCCATCTGAAAAAAGAAATACACAAACAAATGCATACTTAGCATAACAGCCTGACTGGTATATCAACTGTGATAAAGATGTAAGGGCAAAAGGAATGGTACGGGTTTGGCTTGATAAGGCTCCCTTCCATGTATTTGCATTTAGCTGGAATAGTGTGTGTGTGTGTGTGTGTGTGTGTGTGTGTGTGTGTATACCATTGTCCTCAGACCAAGTGAGGACAATGGTCTAATTTCTGTCCACTATGAGATGAAGGAGAACAACAGCCTGATACCTGCAGGCCTGACAGCAGCAGATGTATCACTGCTGTAACACCTGTAACACTCAGCAGTCGCCTCATTGTTCTGACACACACAACAAAACTTTTGACTACACTACACACTAACTACACACTAACTACACAAGATTTGCGCTAAACGTCTCAAATCTCTCACATCTCAAACACGCTGTCACTCCTAAAACGTCCCCCTTCCTAAACAACTAGATGCCACGTTGCCATATCATTTTTTGATTGGTCGACATGGTACATTTTTCGACCAATAGGAAACGGGCGGGGGGGTTTGGTGTTGTTTTTGCTCACAGGCTTTCGAGCGTTTTCCTTATAAAACGCCGTTTTTACCGTTTCTTCCTGCAGTAAATATAAACAACGACAGTATTCAGGAAGAAAACCAAACATTGCAGATATTTTATCACAACTCTGGTTTTACGTGGCCGATCAACACGATTTAAAAACTGGGATAAAGTCCACACTTTTTCCATCAATTGTTCCGTCTGTCCTGCTCACATCTCCAATGGTTGTACACGCTGTCATTAACGTGGCTTCACTCCACATCAGCCACGCTGCTTTGCTAGCTAAAACACTGGTGCACTGCAAAACAGAATTGTTAAAGTTTTAATTTTAATTTCAATTCAGTTTTTTTTTTGTGCGCAACGCAGATTTTCTGTGCGCAGACACCGTGCCAGCAGTGCGCAATTGCGCATGCGCGCAGCTTAGAGAACATTGGTCTAAGAGCTCTTCATATTAAAAGAGAGCCATGCGCTGCTAAAAGGACAGTCTTAGCTCTTCACTTTACTATGGCAAGTGTCCTGGAGGACAGTTTAGGATTTGATGCTATGTAAATAAAATTACATTACTTTGAGGATGTGACAGTGCAGTATAAAATGTAAAGCATGGTTAGTACCATATTTTCTGCACTATTAGGCGCACTTAAAATCTTTTAATTTTCTCGAAAATCAACAGTGCGCCTTATGTATGAATTCTGGTTGTGCTTACTGACCTCGAACCGATTTTATGTGCTACACACCGCTCAGAAATCTGTCAAAAACATTTTATTACGACTTTGGTAGCTACGAAGCTGCACCGCTTGGATTGTCGCAGCATTACGGCTGCCTCGCGGGGTAATCTGGGTCCTAAACTCCGTCCGCTTCAGGTCCCAAAGTCAAACGAACACTGTGGCATCACTGAGCATTGAAAACTGTCTAAATTCTTTCATCTTTAATTAAATGATCAGCGTTGCTGCTTTACCAGGTGTAACAATTAAGTTTAACATCCAGGCATCCATGAAAACAGGATTTATTACATTTAACAGAGTTAGAGGTTAGCAGGAAGTCCACAGTGCAGACTTTCATCCTCAAGGAATTAAACTAACATTAACTGCATTAACTGTTTAAATTTCACAAAATAATTTTTTCTACTTCAGATGTATTTTCCAGCTCCACATTCAGGAATTATTTGTGAAGTTTCCAGCATGAGACTGACAGAGTAGGCAGTGATGGATGTTTTTCTCATGGACTTACTGGGAATCCTAATCTGGTAGTGGTTGAGAACAGTAAGAACCTCCACAGCCTCTGTCTTACTGTCAAACTCCAACAAGCCGGAGATGGTCTTAGAAGAGGCTGAAAAAAGAGACTGAACATTAAAAGGCAGGCGATGACCACATTCATGAGACTTCATCTGTTCAATCAAATGTCTACTTACGTTTGGCATCAAACATCTTAAATTTGACAAAGCCAGGCAGATCATGCTCCGTACACAGCTACAGAAACACAGACAGCAGCGTGTGAGCAGTTCTGCACTAGGCAACAATTAAATATACAACTTATCAGCATTTGTTATACAATGTGGGAGTGGATTTCTTTATGGCAAAGACTGCTCAAGAAATCAGGCTCAACTCAAGAGAGGATCTTTGGGCATTTAAGGATATCTTGTTAATTCAGAAAAACAGGGCAGTCTTCTTAATAAAAATGTGGGTTTTTTTGGAATTTCCAAGATAATAATCATATTAATTCAGGAAAAAACAAGAAATTATGAAGTAGATGGATTACCCTTTTGGATACATCTCTGTATGACAGGATAGAAAATGTTTTAGGAGGTTTGGAATACCTTTAAACAGTTCTTTACAGTTACACAGAAAAGACGGACAGCGAACAGACAGAAGTACTTTACCCTCAGTAAATGATCCTGTGATATGCACGGAGGAACGTTATAGTAGTGCAACACTGCAGATGGAGGCTGGATGATGTTTTTGGAGGCTTGTCCGGCACTGCTAAAGCGATTGTTTCTGGTCATAGCAAAGTCCTTATAGCTGCTGCTGCCATCCTCTAACTCAAAAACCTGGCTGGGGATTACTGCGTGCTGCTTCGACACACTGCAAAAACCAAAAACATCAACTGTGTTACTTATCTTATCAAATCCATGCATAACAAATCTACTGATCATAAAATAGTCAAGATAATATACACAGAAGTAAAGAAGTATATGGTGCCAAATTGCCTCAGTGCGCTTTATGTTGTAAGATAAACACAAAAAAAATAAAGAAAACCCCCCAACAATCACATGACCCACTATAAGGAAGCACTTTGGCGACAGTGGGAAGGAAAAACTCCCTTTTAACAGGAAGAAACCTCCAGCAGAACCAGGCTCAGGGAGGGGCGGGGCCATCTGCTGCGATCGTCTGGGGGTGAGGGGAGGAAAACAGTGAGTAGAAGGATTTTAAATTTGACTTTGGAGATAACAGGATCAAATAATGAGAAGCCAGTATGGGCAAAATATGCTTTCTAGTCCTTTTCAGTAATCATGCAGCAGCATTCTGGATTAACTGAATTCTGTTCAGGGAACAGTCCTAAAAGAAACATGAATTTTGGGGGGAAAGTCTGATAATAATGAATTTGCGGAAGAGGATTAGGGTCACTGGGGAAAAAAAGTGGGCACGTCAGAATTCAAGTCAGAATTCAGATTTTCTTCTCAGAATTCTGGAAAAGACGAAGAAAAAAAGACGTGCCCACTTTTTTCCCCAGTGGCTCTAATCCTCTTCCGTATGAATTACAGGAGTCCAGCTTAGAAGTAATAAATAAATCAACTAGTTTTTCAGCGTCACTCTGAGACAGGATATTTCTAACTTTAGAGATGTTGCACAAATGGAAGAAAGCAGTCTTACATATTTGTTTAATATGTGCGTTGAAGGACATGTCCTGGTCAAAAATGACTCCAAGGTTCCTCACAGTGTTACTGGAAATTTTAGCATACATTTTCACTGCTATGCAGATGACACCCAGCTCTATCTGTCCATGAAGCCAGATAACACACACCAGTGAGTTAAACTGCAGGAATGTCTTAAAGACATAAAGACCTGGATGGCCGCTAACTTTCTGCTTCTTAATTCAGATCAAACTGAAGATGATGTCCTTGGGAGCATGGTGTCTAACCAGATGCTTACTTTGGATAGCATTACCTTGGTTATGCACAGATATGTCTTCTGATGATGCTGCCTAAGGGAAGCATGTGTAATGTAAACAGAATTGGTCCTAGCACTGAACCCTGTGGAACTCCATAATTAACCTCAGTGTGTGAAGAGGACTCTCCATTTACATGCACAAATTGGAGTCTATTAGATAGATATGATACAAACCACTGCAGCACAGTACCTGTAATACCTACAGCATGCTCTAATCGCTCTAATAGGATATTATGGTCGACAGTATCGAACGCTGCACTGAGGTCTAGCAGGACAAGCACAGAGATGAGTCCACTGTCAGAGGCCATAAGAAGATCATTTGTAACCTTCACTAAAGCTGTTTCTGTGCTGTGATGAGCTCTGAAACCTGACTGAAACTCTTCAAATAAACCATTCCTCTGCAGATGATCTGTTAGCTGTTTGACAACTACTCTTTCAAGGATGTTTGATATAAAGGAAGGTTGGAGATTGGCCTATAATTAGCTAAGACTGCTGGGTCTAGAGATGCTTTTTGAGTAAAGGTTTAACTACAGCCAGCTTGAAGGCCTGTGGTACATAGCCGATTATTAGAGATAGGTTGATCATATTTGAGATTGAATCTCGATCTTGGAAGTAAAGTGTATTATCAATACTACACTTGCACACATTATTAAAGATATGCACATCTTACCAGACATTCAGTCTTTTACCAAACACCTTAATGCTGTTGAGGTGTGTGATGGCCCTGTCCACAGCATACTCATCTCCCATCTCAACCAACGCTGTGCCAGGAACACTCTTCATAAACTTAACCTATAACAAGCACATAGATAACAGCTGTTCTAAAGAGGTACCATACATTGTGAAAGCAGCGTACATGTTTTACTGATGTAAACATTCCTTCATGTTAACCATTAGAAGACACAGTGTACATTAGAGGACATTTGGAAGGCTATCTAAAGTCAGGATATTCTACACTTGTGCTTTTTTGTGACATCAGGTAGTAATTTGCACAATCCACATTGGAGAATATAGCTATTCTGACTGTGTCATGAAATCAACATATTCTATGAGAACACTGAATGGGTTTGATGTTTGGGGAAGTTCTCTAAGTGTTACAGGAGCAGCAGAATCTATTCGTTATTTCATTATAAGGTAGCGATGAGCAGATCATGGAAATATTATTAACCCTCTCAAGGCAGGCGTTGCCGATTTGCAACAGTTAAAAACTAACAACCTGATTACCCCACATACATATTTTATGAGTTTTTTTTACTCAGAAGTACCACTGCAGGACTTGGTTGTGCATTAGCAACAAAAAGTTTAATTTGAGCCTGAGAGGGTTAAAGTGCTGGGAGTAATTTATGGCATACCGAAAGTGAACAGGAGGAGGCAGATAATTAAATCCTAAAGTTAAAATTTCAATTGTATGAGAAAACAATGTAAACAATCTCTGATATCACATTAAAAAAGGAGAATCAGACCTATGTTTGGTTTGGTTTGCAGGGGTACATCACATGTCCTGACATTAAACAGAATTCAATGACACACAGGCACATGAGTGACAACAAGAAAACGGATAGTACATTTCTAAATAATGCAGTAAGTGTTGATGTACAGAGGTCTAATCCCATTCAATATACTGTCATTTACTTGTGAGTAGAACTGAAGGGCCAGGATATGATAGACACAAACACACAATTTCTGAGTTTTCTTCCACTCCAATCTTTTTATTGTTTTTACTAGCTTTTCCCTTCCAGCACAATTTCTACAACCTAATTATTAATTAATTGTTAATAAAATTAACAGCTGTTGCCGTGTTTCTACAAAAACACAGCAAAGACACATGAAGAATACACAAACAAACACTTACCTTCTCAATGTTGCCGTAGAGGCAGAAGAGGTTGAAGATGCGGGTGCAGTTCATCTTGGATGGATGGAGGCCACTTACCATGGCAACAGAACTGGGGGCATGGCCAGAGTATGACGAGGATGACTGTGGCAGTGGATAAGACACCATGTCTGGAACGTCCAATGAGGTGAGCTTGTACCTGCTGTTGCCGGGCAGTGGCAGCAGGGGACATGGTGGACCTGGGAAGGCACACATCGAAACAGTCGCTGTCTTGCAAGAACAATGAAAGGCTGTCTGCACCAATCCAATTCTGAACCACTTCATGCACCGCAGGTGAATAAGTGAGCGCACACTCACAGCCAACATGTCATTGGCATGGAAGCTCTTTACTGTGAGTGATGAATCAAAGTACGCCAAAGTAAACTGTGGGGTGACCACCACAACGACAAATGTATCAACAAAACTAACCAGACACTTAAATCACCCCCGACCAAGCAGCAACATAGGAAGACAACTGATGCCCTGTTATGACTTTGGATGATGTGCCCTAGTTTTGAGATGTGTCATCATCTCTGGATCAGTGTTGGCTTAGGCTAGTGATGGTGATGTGGGAATATCAGTCTGCTACATCAGATACAGGTATGGCTGATTGAAGGTATGCCTCTACAAGTGTGCACCCTCTGTTTGGCTGCCTTTTCCTTAGCTGTAGCCTGGATCTTGTTATAAAAGCAGTGAATGTATAACAAGATCCAACGTCTGCAGATGAAAGTTTCGGCCTGTCTCAGCAATGCAAAGCCTCCAGCTTCCAGCATCAGCATAAAGAAGAGGAAGCCACTCTCATTGCTTAGTAATGACAACAACATTGTCACCCTTCAGACAGACATGTGTAGGTGCAAGGTTTTGCTAAACCAGAAAGACTATCATGAGAAGATTTTGTCACTGCTCAGTGACAAAAATACTTATGAGCCCAGGTAGTGGTCTCAGAAGAGGGTGATTGATTGTCTGAAACAGGAAGAACAGGGCGATGCTATTGACTGGACCTCATACCAAAGGCTTTATCCTGGGGACGCTACACCAAGGCTGTATGGTTTACTGAAGACATAAACAGGGTGCACCTTTAAGACCAATTGTCTGTATGATCAACTCTGTCCTCCATTGGAGGTAGTTCATAAGAGATTACAAGATGACCCTGACCTCAGCAAGAGGATCACTTTCAGCACCAACTACTGTAAGTACTACACCCAGAAACATGGGTGTGCCATGGGTTCCCAAGTTTCACCAATCGTGGCCAACTTATACCTGGAAAAAGTCCAAAAGAAGCTTTTGTATCCTACCCTGGAACACCACAAAGTCACTGATTTTCAGCTATGTGGATGACACCTGGGTGAAAATCAAATCTCAGGACGTTGCACATTTAACGGATCACATTAACTCGGTGGACCAACAAATCAACTTCACCAGGGAGGATATGAAAAGTGGGAGGTTAGCCTTCTTAGACTGTGAGATTTCCATCAGTAATGGGGGACATCTAAAAGCTGACGTGTACCGCAAACCTACGCATACGGATCAGTATCTAAGGTTTGACTCTCATCATCCACTGGAGCACAAACTGGGTGTCATCAGGACGAGCGAACACCATCCCCACTGACACAGCGGCCAGGGAAGCAGAAGAACATCACATCAAGAAGGCCCAGAGAATGTGGTTATCCCAGCTGGACTTTTGTCAAAGCTGGGAAAACTCCTAAAGAAAGCTCCAGCCGACCCAGGAGAGAAGGACAACCGCTGCCTAAGCGAAAACCTTTAGTAATCTCTTGTTTGTCAGAAGTATCGGAACAGCTGAGGTGCATTTTCTCTAAACACTGTATCGCTGTGGCTTTCAAAGGATACATCTTTCACCATCTTACGATGCTGTGATTGCAGCCATTCCCTAACTCTCTGTGAATGGTACTCATGGCCATTGATCAGTTACCCATTTTGCCAATGACAATTTACAAAATAATAACCATGAAACTGACCTTACGGCCTATTGTTAGTCGGTGGTGCTAGTGTCTGTCATTATGCAAATGTACAGTTGGGGAAACCTGCAGTCAGCTGAGACTGAAGAAGTCACTTGAATTTTCTCCCACTGAAAACGCTACATAGAGATGAAGAGAATAGACTTTTGGGGATTTCCTTACCTGGATGACTGAGCATGCATCAAGATATTTACTTGGACATTTTCCTACTAACTGCTCTACTGTAGTTCTGGCAGCACTAAGTGCTTGGAGGGACTTCTTGTTTGGAGAGCGCTCGTATTTAGCTATAGGAGCTCAGTTTACTTAGAAAACAAGAGTAATTGTGCTGGACCTGGCTTCAAACCAATCACTGTTCTTAGAGGTCTTCCTCCCAAAGGTAGCAAAGGTTATTCTGTTTTCTGAGTTGTGCTGTTGGGCTACAGACAGAGCTTTTGTAATTTTGGGGGGATCTTGGCAAATTCATCTACTACTACTGCATCTGGGAATCGATGCAACCTCAACTTGCAACACACTAGTAAGTGGTCAGTGGCCAGCTATGTTCTTTGTCCTTGAAAGTATCTGAATTAGCTAGGCGCATTTCGTCCACCTGTCCACCTGTAGATGAAACCACTGACTGGCAACTGAGTATATCATTCCAATGACAAAAAAAGTTATAAAGTTAGACATATTTAATCTTTCTCAAAATATTTCTCCAGGTAATTTGAGTCTATTGTTAAATTGCAGCAAAGAATAAAAACACAGAGAAGAAACTGTACTGAAAACATCTCAGCTTGATTTGAAATCAATTTTTGTCTGTGTGCTCTACAGAGTGCTTTTTAAAATTTGTTGATTTTGTTGATCTTTGCTTCTGAGAAGTAAAGATGGGCAAGGGTCCTAACCCAAACCCAGTCATGTTACTGACCTGTTATAAGTGAACCTAATTGGTTGCAAAATATTCCTCCAGCTGTTTCCTTTTAGCATTTTATTGCTCCATCCCAATTTTTTTTCATATGTTGCTACTATGAAATTTAAAATGTGGTAATATTTCTCTTAAAATGGTAAATTTTCTCATTTTAAACATTAGATATGCTTTTTATGTGTAACTGCGAAGATGCAAGGAGCAGAGATAATAATTCAATTCATTTCCATTCAAATTTATTTATACAGCGCCAAATCACAACAACAGTCGCCTCAAGGCGCTTTATATTGTACAGTAGACCCCATAATAGATACAGAGAAAAGCCCAACAATCATATGATCCCCTGTGAGCAAGCACTTTGGTGACAGTGGGAAGGAAAAACTCCCTTTTAACAGGAAGAAACCTCCAGCAGAACCAGGCTCAGGGAGGGGCGGGGCCATCTGCTGCGACTGGTTGGGGTGAGAGAAGGAAGACAGGATAAAGACAAGTAAGTTTAAGTATCATGTAGAATACATGTACTGGCGTTACGTATTTAAAATACAAAATATGAGTAACTGTATTCCGTTACAGTTATCGTTTAAAAAGGTGATAATTAGAATAAAGTTACTTTGTTGAAATAAATGGATTACACAGCGGTCTTTTCCTGTTTCATATGCTAGGCTATCCCCTCAATATCCCCTTTCTATTTTTGGTAATTCCATGCATTGCCCGAAACCCAAACAAAACACGAAATAAGAGTTTCTAATGTAAGCGTCCTGTTAATGTTGGTGGCGTCAGTTACACAATGGACCCAGAGCCAGCGCAACGTGCCAGCAGTGTACAGGCAGGAATGCATTTCTAACTTGGAAATTCCAACACCACTTCACATTTAAAGAAGAAAGGGATGAAGGGCGAAATCTGACAGTGCAAACTCTCTTTGCCAGCAACCAAGCTGCTCTCAGCGTCAAAAGACTCCAACCTAAAGAAACATCTGGAATTTCTTTTTTAAAAACTAACGTTAGCCTACTGCAACTAACTTGTTTTAGTTTTGATAGCTGCCTGGGTTATGTACCACTTAAGTATCTTTGATGTACTATTGCTGTGTGATTTATTACTATTACTGAAGGCTACTCACCACCGAGCTAACATTGTTAGCTGCCATTAGCTTAGGTCTACCTAGAAAAGAGCTGAGGAGAGCCATGGATGGGCGTCACCTAGCAGCCACTGTGCAGAAGCCACAGAGGGCTGTAGCGACGAGCCTGCAGGCTCCACCGAGTCTTGGGCCCAGAAACCCAAAGGCCATCCACACCCCAGACGGGGCCCGACAGACCATGGAGTCTGGGAGTGAGCCACTACATACCTGAGCACCCAGCCCTGGACACCAAGAACCAGCCACCAGCGGGTGGGGGCACCAGCCACTGAAAGGGAGTGTGGTGAGGGGAAATATGTTCTGAGAGAGGTGGAGTCTAAGACCCAACCTGACATATAGACACAAACATGCATTCCCACCCTCATCCAACATAGAGACACACAGAACTGTATGTAGTACACATGCTCACACTCCTCATACAAACACTATACTCCCGGGTCCAGGCACCAGCACCCCCGGAGTGGCAATCCACCCCCAGACCCAGAAGATGGTGAAGAAAACTGAAGGCTCTGCCTCCCATTGTACAGGGTGAGCCATTTATATGGATACACCGTAATAACATGGGAATGGTTGGTGATATTAAAGTCCTGTTTGTGGCACATTAGTATATGTGAGGGGGCAAACTCCTCAAGATGGGTGGTGACCATGGTGGCCATTTAGAAGTCGGCCATCTTGGATACAACTTTTGTTTTTTCAATAGGAAGAGGGCCATGTGACACATCAAACTTATTGGTAATGTCACAAGAAAAACAATGGTGTGCTTGGTTTCAATGTAACTTTATTCTTTCATGAGTTATTTACAAGTTTCTCTTTGTTCACAGCCATTGACATGTCGAAGACGTTAACATGGTAGGAGCGGATCGAAATTGTGTTGATATCTGGTGAACGCAGTAACTGGGTCATTGCAGCAGATTTCAGTGCAAGACCCCCTACGAGACCACCCATCTCCCATGCTACAGTCAGCAAACTGCTTGCTAAGTTTTGTGAAACTGGTTCAGTGTTGGATTTGCCAAAATGTGGATGCAAGAAAACTGTCACTAAAGAAGAAACATCAGTGGCTGTCCTGGCTTCATTCAGCAAGAGCCCACAGCGTAGCACTCGCCGCATGTCACTGGAGAGTGGCATTAGTCGAACATCCCTTCGGCGGATATTAGCTACTCACAAATGGCACCCTTACAAACTCCAGCTACTGCAGCGTCTCAGCGAGGATGACCCAGATCGGTGCACAGAATTTGCAGAATGGGCAAAACAAAAATTGGAACAGGACCCTCAGTTCACGCAGAAGATTTTGTTCAGTGATGAGGCAAACTTTTATGTGAATGGTGAAGTTAACAAACAAAACCACCGCTATTGGTCTGACACTAACCCACATTGGATGGATCCCTCCAAGACTGTGGGAACAACAAAAGTGATGGTTTGGTGTGGTATATGGGGCACAACGATAGTGGGTCCATTCTTCATCAATGGAAACCTCAAGGCCACTGGATATTTGAAATTGCTACATGATGATGTGTTTCTCTCTTTATGCACTGAAGCTGGCACGTTCCCTGAGTTTTTCCAGCAAGATGGTGCACCACCACATTATGGGTGCAGGTCCGAGCATTCCTAGATGAACAGTTTCCTGGAAAGTGGATTGGTCGTCGTGGGCCAGTTGAATGGCCCCCAAGGTCTCCCGATCTGACCCCCTTAGACTTTTATCTTTGGGGTCATCTGAAGGCAATTGTCTATGGTGTGAAGATACGAGATGTGCAGCACCTGAAACTACGGATACTGGATGCCTGTGCTGGCATTTCTCCTGCGGTGTTGCTATCAGTGTGTGAAGAGTGGGAGAAGAGGGTTGCATTGACAGTCCAACACAATGGGCAGCACATTGAACACATTTTATAAGTGGTCAGAAACTTGTAAATAACTCATGAAAGAATAAAGTTACGTTGAAACCAAGCACACCATTGTTTTTCTTGTGACATTACCAATAAGTTTGATGTGTCACATGGCCCTCTTCCTACTGAAAAAACAAAAGTTGTATCCAAGATGGCCGACTTCTAAATGGCCACCATGGTCACCACCCATCTTGAGGAGTTTGCCCCCTCACATATACTAATGTGCCACAAACAGGACTTTAATATCACCAACCATTCCCATGTTATTACGGTGTATCCATATAAATGGCCCACCCTGTACTTTTAAACAGTGTTGGGCAAGTTACCTTGAAAAAGTAATTAATTATAGTTACTAGTTACTTCTTCACAGAAGTAACTGAGTTAGAAACTGAGTTACAAGATTCTAAAAGTAATTAATTACTTGAAAAGTAACTATTGCGTTACTTTAAAAAAATGTTTAGAGAGGTCTCGCTGTGCTGTCCTTAGACCACAAACGTGACGAAACTATTGAGGAACAAACACTCGTATATTTTGTTTATCATGACTCTGGTTTTACGAGGCCTATCAACACAATTTATAAACTGGTACCTTGTTGCTTTGTCTTGAAGTGGTCATGTGATTGGCTTACCACCACTACTTTATTCTTCCTCAGTCAAACAGCAGCACTCATGCGATCGTTTTGCCCCCTGAGCTCCAGGTTTTGTGCCAAAAAGCTGATCGTCTGCAAGAAAGTGACGGGCGCTACTGCTTAAAGCTGTAGCGCCCAGATTACTTACAGCTACTTCCGTGCAACTGATATAAGAAGCGGTAAGCTGAACACAGCTTCAACCGTCTGTTTGTTGAAAAATAGTAACGCCACCGCATTTTCTTGTTAGTAACGGTAACGGCGTTGTAACGATAGAAATAGTAATTAGTTAGATTACTCGTTACTGAAAAAAGTAACGCTGTTACATGTAACACCGTTATTCCCATCACTGCTTTTAAATACTTTAAGAACAACAAGTAGGCCTGCAGTGTGAGAGCGAAGTGCTCTAATAGGGTGATATGGTACTACAAGGTCATTAAGATAAGATGGGGCCTGATTATTTAAGACCTTGTATGTGAGGAGCAGGATTTTGAATTCTGGATTTAACAGGAAGCCAAAACAGGAGAAATCTGCTCTCTCTTTCTAGTCCCTGTCAGGACTCTTGCTGCAGCATTTTGGATTAGCTGAAGGCTTTTCAGGGAGTTTTTAGGACTTCCTGATAATAATGAATTACAGTCGTCCAGCCTGGAAGTAATAAATGCATGAACTAGTTTTTCAGCGTCACTCTGAGACAGGATATTTCTAATTTTATATGTGTATATAAGAATATATTATGGCTTTACGGGATTTGTAAATCATCACGTTCTGGGGTTTCTTTTGGGTTTTATTTTTTTACATTTTACTCAGTGTTCCAACTTTTTTAGCCCTGTGGATGTATCGACATCAGTTCAAAACAGGTAGATTTCGAAGCATCAAAGAGAGAAACCAGGTCACTGTTGCCATGTGCTTTGCCAAGAACTTCACAACAGTCGAAAGGAAGAACTCATTGTAAACACAAAAAGCTGTCTTCAGCAGAACCAGGTCAGAAACCTGGCAGATGACGGAAAGACAAAACATCAACTACGAGAGAAAGAAGGCAAAGAGTTAACCGAGTGTCTTCTTTTGCTATCAAATGAGTTTTTATTTTCTATTTAATTGTGATTATTCCTGTCTTTGTACTGTGCATTGTGTCTTCATGCTTGTGAAAAATACTTTATAAAAAATCCTTACTTACCATAACCATTATCACTGTAGGAAGATGGGTGTTCGCCTAAAATGGCCTGTCTCTGTCTTCCCTTTCCACGGTCTGAAATACATACAAATACAGATAACACAAACAAATTATGTGAATGCGAGAAGATTTTACATATATTGATTTAAATGACATTAAAGAACACCTGGAAAGTGTTTCATTCATTCACTGCCTCGTTAGAGATCTGTTAGTACCAATCAAATGGTCCATTAAGGCCGAATGCTTGAACGGGCTGGGTCTGACTGTCTGACTGAGCCTATGTTTGGCAGTGCTTATGTGCTCCCAGATCTCAGCGATTAACTTGATGATTAAAGTCTTAATGTGTGACAAAAATCTGTGACAAATAAATAATACTCTACTTCATTATACTGTTTGACAGACAGTCACAAAGTAAAAAAACACAACCAGAAGACAAGAGAAAGTGTCCTCCACTAATCAGAAGGCTGACAGTTCAGTTCCCAGCTCCAAACAAGCAAGTTAATCCTAAAAACGGAAATACAGGAGGTTAACAACAAGGTGGAAACCATAATTCAAGAACAGGAAGGCCAGATTAGAACCAGAATCAGAAACCATCTAAAAGAGTCGCGTTTCAGATGAAACCCAAATAAATGCACCAGAATGATGAAAATAGTAAAGAATTCAAAAGAAATGGAAAGTGTACCACATCAGACATGGTGGAAGGCAGCAATGAATGACTGCCCGTGGAACAGGGTCACCGGCGTTTATTGATGATGTGTCTGCTGGTAAAAGTATGAATTGTATGGTGCTAGATTCTCTGCTCAGGTTCAGTCAAATGAATCTACACAGCGCTTCACAGTACAAATGGATCCTGCCAAAGAAACCCAAGAGTGTCTCAAAGCAAAGAAGTGGGAAACCTTTCAGTGGTCAAGTCAGTCACCTGATCTCCACCCGACAGAGCATGCTTTTCAGTTACTGAAGGAAAAGAGACCAACAAAAAAGCAGCAGCTGAAGTTGGCTGCTTCAAAGGCCTCGCGGAGCGTCTACAGGGAGGAGTCAGTATTTTGGATTCTTGACTATATCTTCAAAAATCAGAGCCAGTTATTAACAGTGCTACATTTAAAATGATGCAATGTTGCAATTTTGAGTTTGATCAATCACGACTCACATCTGGAGCATTCATGAAACAGTTCAGCTGAACTCTTTTTTAAAGCAGGATTTACAGTTTGACAAAAAGGCCTCCTGTTTCTTCCAGTGTTCAAATTCCTGCAGAAACATCACAGAGGAAATCTGTTTCCTCCATCTATGTTTATTGTGGGATTCATTTGGAACTGAGGGGTAGCTTCTATCTGATACTGTGCCCATGAAAGAGAACGACACACAGTCCTGCAGAGCCCTAATAGCTAATAGCTGAGATCTGAGACACTAACATGCCACTTCTTTGGTACAAATCTCTGCCACACAGATTCACTGAAATATTGCCCTGGCTTTCCTCAATATTACATTATATTACAGTATTATAATAAATATCATTATGACATTTTCTTGGACTGGGAATAACACAGACAACTAAGAATGCTGCTGCTTAACATGGTCAGTTTTTAATACATCAGACAAACTCTCAGTTTTAACAGCTGTAAATCCACACGAGCACAACAAGCATGCTCAGCGGCAGACTACATGTGAAGGTTATTAATGTCCTTTATATGCCTTCATTGTGTTTCCGGTTGAGTTGAGTTGGCCAAATTAAAACGGTCATGCTTTGCACATGACAACTCATGAAAAAGAAGAAGATTTTAACGATGCCATCTGCCATGCAGAGATCAGAATTTCAAATGAAAAAGATCAGAAATGCCTGCCCTGAAGAAATGTGAGGTTTCAAAGTGAAATGAAGAGCAGCTGCTGATTTTCTACAGTAGTTTTTTGTGTGTGTTTGTGCACATTTATTTCTATTTATTTAATCCCAGCTGCTCCCAAAAGATAACAACAAAACTACTTATGGTGGTAATGGAGGTGAAAAAATAAGAAAAACAGTTTTGTGGTGGTTTTATTCAGAGAAGAGCAGGAAAAACAATACAAAAACATGTGAACAGAGATAAGAAAGAGACAGTACCTGTGAGGCATCAAGCTTTCTCTTTTTTCTCCCTCAGCACAAAAGAACATCAACCTGCATTACATTATCATCACAATGATAAAAACATGACCATTATCAAAACAGAATGAGTCACTCTCATCCATCAAAGCATTACATACTGTATATGCTACATACATGTTGGAGGCACACTGACATGACACAGACTTTCTGATGATCGGTCCCATACGTACTGCCAGGATAGCGTCTTATCCACAACACGTCTGTCTGCAGTGCTGTGTATCAATCACTGTGTCACATGGCTGAAATATGCACCCACTCAGGGTAGTGGAGACAAACTGGACTCCATTTCAGTGAATCAAACTGGGATGACACAACCAGTTTTACGTTTACTTTCCACATGAGGCCAGGTAGGTTTGGATATGTATATATATATATGTTTGTTTGTTTTCCATGAATAAATGAAATCATCGTTTTAGATCTACTGTGTTTTTGTCAACGGCTAAAATTTGCTTGACAATCTGAATCTGACAAACAGTTTTTCATTACACTGTAGAAATATGCACTGCAGTGAAATCAAAGAGTTCACAGTACTGTGTGACCTATCAGATCATTAAAGCAACATACAACACGCTTCATTGCAACTTTCCTTTGATTTAAAGAATAAATTCTCAGCTCCCAGGTGGTGTTAAATTTATCATATAAATAATTCACTAACTATTTTTGTATCCTGGCAAGAATTTAACAGTAAAACACTCTTTTTGCTTTCCCCTGCTAAGCTTAGCAGATTTAGATCATTTTGTTTTGCACTCTGAGCCTGCTTGTGTATTAAAGTATCTGCTATGATGATAATGATAAGCTCAGTGTGCATCTTTGCTGAGGGTGACCCTGATTGCATGATTTTGGGTTGTCTGACAACAGGCAAAGATGTTGTGAGAGGATCTGCAGTTGACGAGCCAAAACAAACTCTGACTGTATTGATTGCAGCTTATGTATGTTTAAATATCTGTCTGTACCCAAACGCACATCGTCACCCCTACACCTGCTGATGTTCTGGTCTGTTTGCGTTTGTTAAATGTTCAGCTTACATTATATGCATCACCCATACGTAACATAAGATTCACCCAAATTTCTGTCTGTGATCGAACTGTGATGCAGCTCTCCAACGGAGTTGCACCTCCTCCCAAGTTAGAGGATCCACTGGATGCTAATCACTGTGCTATGATCCAATTTCTTTCATGGACAGTATATTTTTACAATCGTGTGATCTCACAAAAGCGAATCAAAGCAAACCCCTTCGACATCATGTCCTCTTTATGATAGATTAATAGTAGCAGCAGTTATTGGATGAACGGACTTCAGAACCCGCAGAAGGGGATTCTCAACATGCATCAGATACCATCTACATGGGAGTGAAGCTGTTAATAATTGTATCATGCACTCCCAGATTTGGTCTGAATACAAAACGAAGAACGTCAAGAGACGTTTTCACCTGTGGTCTCAGGTGAGCCAAGAATGGTCTCTCCAGCGCATTAATTACACAGGATGTGAGGACAAGTGGTCAACAGTCATTAAGCTTAGGTGTGTGGTTCATTAAGTGCAGTTTGCAGACACAAATCAAACATGCAAAGTGTATTTGTCTACCTTTGCAACAACTGTGGTTGCTACAGGTTGTTGTTTAACGAGAGGACTACACTATGGTCAGACCTTCCAGTGCAGGGCATAGAGCAGCTCTAGCACCCCATCTTCTCAGGTGGGACAACGGCCATGCTATTGATACAGCAGAATACCTTTGGCAAGTATGTATTCCAACAGCTATCAATACCCAACCCACAGAAGCGTTCTTTCACAGGAACACGTCGGGGATTGACATTTCTATTCACCCAAAAACTCTGCAGGAACAAAATGATGAACGTGCAAAACATGGAGGAGTGAAAGCAGCAGAGTATGACAGGGTAGAAGAAAAGGGGCAGGTTGATGGAAATGCACATTGGCACAGAGAAGCAGAGAAAGTCAGAGACGAATGACGTTCAAAGATGCACTCAGCTGTCTGTGGATGAAAGGTAGATAGAGCTCACTGTATGAATGTATGGTTAAACGTGACTTGCTGTCTAAAGTGATGATCATTTTATCTCACTATTATTGTCATTATTATTTTATATTATTGTTCTGTTTATTTTTATCCTTCTGCTAAACTAATTTCCCCTTGTGGGACAATAAAGAAATTGAATTGAACTGAACTGAATTTAAAGTAGAAAAGTATCACATCAGTATCAGTCCACTTCCATTTCCATAAGGTTAATAACCTCATGCTAAACGCAGCTACTAAAGTAAAAGGTACAAGTAATATGTAGGTCAGTCCATGAGCCCATAGCTATATGCTCTCCTCTGGTAACGTACCCTTCGACAACATCAACCACTTCCCCCTATGCAGCCAGGGCGACCTTGTTTGGTGACGGGGTAGTTCAACCATATCTATGAATGGCTCTGTTAGTCAAAAGCAACAAAACCTGTGGCTGATGAGCAGGTTTATTTTATCAGCAGTGCAGGGAACTCTGCACTACTTCCAGCTGCTCCCTTATCACAAGAGAATGCCACAGAGGACAACTTTGCATGTTTGATTTGAGCTTTCAGTGGGTGCTCTTCCTGACATAACCTCTCCTTCTCGAACCAAAAGGGATCTTTTACTTGAACAGAGTTTCAGACAACTGATATTCTGGGTTCCTTAATGTGCTGCTGGTGCTCCTCAGAACACTGCAGCTTGAAACACTGTTGCATTTTTTCACTAGCAAAGGGGTGCACAGTCACTGTCATAGCGTGACTGGTCTTCTTCTGTGGTGTGGGCGGGACCCAAACGGCTCTGTGGCTTTACCCAGTTTTAGAGGCCGTTCACACCACCTGGCTGCTGCCAGTAATGTGCAGAACGGCATCAGTCTTTTGGGCTAGTATTCTAACCTGTTTTAGCTGACACAATATATTACAGCCAAAAACAATCTAGGTTTGGGCCCAGGGCTGGACATTCTGGTAAAAGCTGTAAGGCTATAAAGATAAAAATAAGAGATAAAACATTTTAAAACATGATTTGTTTGATCATCTAAAAATGTATTTCATGCCAAGATAATACTTCATATTTATGTGAATCTTCCCCAAAGTGCCTCATTTAGAGAAGGTCCAAAGCAGTCTCCCCAGTGATGGTTTACTGTAGCAGTCATGTTTAAATACAGTCTCCCTCAAACACACGTGCATAAGTGTATATATAAAAATACAGTTCACTAGCTGGGCCCACGTCCTCATTTGAGGTTTGACAGCGTTTTAGTAGATAATGGTGAATGGCTTGGCCATGAATTGAGCTGTGGTTTGGGGAAGGCCTCAGAGGAGACTGGCGGCTCATCATGTACTAAATAGAAGTTAAGAAGTTAAAGAATTGAAAAGGGGAGGGAGGGGCATGTAAACGAGAACGAACAGCTTGTAGAACTTATAGATGAGAACCAGAAGGAGCGTGTTTGGAGGCGTGGTCCCACTCCTGAAATTCAGATACTTTATCTCCAAATATATAACTTCTATCAAAGGAACACAAATTCATTCATGTAGATGCTGGATGGTGGAAATGATTAAAGCAGCACAAGAAAAGAGCAGCTAGTACGGAGGGAATATAAAGCAAACTAAAACTGAGCAGTAAAGATACTAGCAACCACTATTGTGGGAGCTAATGGGGTAAATACATAAATAAATACATTTTCATACTCCAGCAGAGACACACACCCCAGCCCAAGTGCTCACTGGTGACTTGCCCCAGTCTGTGTCAATGCAGTGCACCCCCATGAAATCATATAACACAGCAGATAAAAATGTATTTAGTGACTATTGCAACTAAACAGAGTTGGGACCAGTTCATCACAAAAACAATCGTTTAATGAATCATTTTAAAACAAGGCTGTTTAAGGTTATATTAGGCAGCCAAAACTAAAATATTTAACGGTCGTTAATGGCACTTCGGGGAATGTCAGAGTCTCACCGAGACTGTAACAAATAATAAATAATGCTCTGTGGATATCAAAAGAACATTTCACGGTGAATCTGATACTCTGGGCAGCAGCTGTTAATGTTGCCATAGACCAAAGCCAGGGGCTGTGAGCTTACCGCTTTCAGATGTCGGGCAATTTTTAATCAGTGCTGTCTGAAAAAAAAACAACAGTTTTTTTTGAATTGAGTGAATTCAGGATGAACTGACTCCAACATCAGTTTCATCACACAGTTTCAGATAATGGACCACACAGGACTGCGATCACACAACACACTCATGCAGTAATACAACGTAACAACTTTTGGCTTTAAACAAATACATAGTAATTAATCTTTCTATCAAAATATACAAATCAAGGAAATTTAGATGGCTAAATGTAGAGCTCCCGATTAAGGCTGTCACAATATACTGGCTTGCACAGTTAGTATTTCTTAGAGTTTGCAGATTCGTGTACCTTTGCTGGTTGGCTGATAGCAGAACCAGGCCGTGTGATTGACGGTGAGTCAGCACTTTTTCACCTGTTTGATTCGTTCCACCAAGAATTCAAAGGCTTGGCGGTCAACAGCTAACTCTGTCTCAGACACACTAGAGGCTTTCTTTGGTAAGAGCATGTTCATGCTAACTAACCTAAATCCTTTGGTAGTTCTCGAGTTACATAACTTGCTGTTCACATTAATACTGATTTAGAGTCTTTTAGTCTCATTTGAGATTTGCTATTTAACTTTTCATATTTGAGGATCTGCAATAACACCAACACTGCTTTTTTAACTAAATGGCAAATTTAGACACTTGAACCCAGATACACATGTGAAGGAAGCTGACACGCCTACTCACAGCACCACTGTCTTTATTTATTTACATGCCTATCTACCAGAATATTTAGCTGTCATCTGAATAGCTACTGTATCTGCTTCTCTCTGTTTTTCAGACCTGTAACAGCCAATGAAATTCTCAATTTAGTGAACTATCTTTACAATGTTGCTTATAAAAGCAACATTGTAAAGATAGTTCTTACTTTATCGTTTTTGGATACCATTTTTGCAGTAAGGTGTCATTAAAAATCTGATATTGTGACAGCTCCAATTCAGACAAAATAAAGCAACAGAGAGCAGAGTTTTGATACTCATAATGTAGAATCACATAGCCAGAAACTCAACTTATTACCCAATAAGGTGTTTTCATCAGATTTTGAAGAGGAAACAAGGATTTTATTTCACTTGTTATGTCGATGTTTGGTAAAAAACATGCAAGATTGCTATAAAAAAGCAACACTGAAAGTTAAATCTAATATGTCGAGGCTCTGGAGAACAAAAGACGTTGTGCAGACCAGATGTCAGGCTATGTGAGACTACTTCTGCAGACAAAAAAGGAGATTAAGAACACAGGGTAAAATAGGTGGAAAGGAGGCAGTGCTATCCTGCAGCGAGTGGCAGGGAAGGTGGCTCCTGGGCATGTTGAAGCAGCAGCTGCATGGTGGTCAGCAGGAGTGAGATCCATCTCTTTTTCTCCCTCTCTTTCTCTCTTTGCTGGGTTGCAAAGGTGTAGATGGAAGAAAGTTGCTGTGCATGGCCAGCCTGACGTTCTCTGCTCTCTCACTGTCCCTCAATGTGTCTCTCTCTCTTTCCCCACAGTAGGCAGAGGTGCAAGATTGTCAGAGGTCGGAAATTGGCTGATATGAGAGTGTTTTGATTGGAGATGTAGAGGCAGGAGGCGTAGGAGTCTCGGTGTGATGGAGAACTATGTTCCGGGACAATTTTCAGGACTACACTGAATCCACAGTCAGAAACGGGCAAATAACAACTGAAGATTTGGCCACGGATTCACAAATCACTAAAAGGTTTCCTAAAAGAGCTGTAGTGAAAGTGAATATGTCCCCACAGAGAATTCATGCTGAAAACAGTCCTACCTTCAACATTACAGCATCTCAAGTATTGCAAAAAGACAGGAGCACCTCAAACAGTCAACCTGTCTGAGTCTGACTGTACGACTGAAGTTACAAGGGAGACTTTGACCTACCTCGTCTGACCAGGTATGGTTTTGTGTAGTCCCAGCTCTCGTTGTCATTCTTAATAACATTCAGACGTGTTGGCTGTTGAAAAGAAAGATGAAAAAAAAAAAGATTCACGATCTAGCTGGATGGATCTGTGATACCAAGGAGAGTCTCAGAAGTCACTGACGAAAACTCCAAACACTGCAGTGCATCAACAGTTTATGAGTTTGTCACATATTTGTATACCTGTACAGTCATTTCATGACACAAAGCATAAAGTGCACAAAAAAGAAATTAACCAATTTAATTTATTCATTTAAATTCTAAAATGTATTTTGAAATGTGCAAAATTTAAGAGTAACATTTGAGATTTAGTTCTGGTGTGGGTTCATCCTACGAGTAAGGATCTGTTACTGGCTATACTGAGAATCCAAACAGGTTCAGTACACTTGATTTATTTGCTATATAAAACTAACTCAGGTTGGTAGAAAGTAGATTTAACACATTCTGAGTATCGTTTGCCGCAGGAAACCTTGCAGTCAGGGTAAATCAGTGCTGTCTACATAGCACAAAAACACTGTGGATGCTGATGCTGCTGATGTTCCTCTTACCCTTGCATATTCAATCTTTAGTGTACAGCAACCTGCATAGATGTCAGCTCCATTCAGAGCTGCTTTCGCCTTCTGAGCACACTGAACTGACTCAAATCTGGAGAAGCTTGGTTAAGGAGAGGACGTTCAAACACAGAGATATTTAAATTACATACATTTGCAGATACTTATCCATAGCTACATTCAATAATCGCAATGAAACCACATAGAAGCATGGGTAAAAATACATACATTATTCCTTCCTCTGCATCTTCCTCACTCTTGTTGGGACTGTGGTTAATCCTGCACTTCTCCATGGCTGGTGCTAGCAACAGCAGCCTTTTGTGAATGTGAGGGCTTGTTACTAGTTGCTGGTTTGACTGTTGACCATGCAGCACCAGCAGACCAGACAGCTAACCTGCCGGTTAATTAGACACATTCTGCTGCATTTATTTGTTGTTTCTTTCTCTTTTTCTGGCTTTTTCAAAATACACTCCGTTCTACAAGTTGTGTGAGTGCACAGCAAAGGTAGGTACTGTTAAGAGATTTGAGTAGGAAACACAGTGTCAGTAATGGAAATGAAAGAATGGGCTGCTGTAGCATGTAGGGCCGGTGTGCACCATCCCTTCAATTTACACATCTGACCAAAAGTGTGTCACCCCACTGGTCAAATGTCCAGTATGCCAGATTACCGGTCCAGCCCAGCCTGGTATACTTAAGGACTCTGAGCACGCCTGCTCTCGTCTGCTCTGGGAAGCTAAGCAGGGTTGGGGCTGGTTATTACTTGGATGGGAGACCGCCTGGGAATACCAGGTGCTGTAAGCTTGGGTGGGGGTGGAGCAGGTCATCTACTGATTGGAAGGTTGGTGGTTCGCTCCCTGATTCACCCTAGTCTGCGTGCCAAATACCCTTGGCCAAGACACTAACCCTAAGTTGGTCTCTGATGCATCCATCTGTGTGTGAATGTTAGTTAGTGAGCACTTAAAATCACAGCAGAAAGTGCTTGTGAATGTGGCACGCTGTATTAAGTTCTCTGAGGACTCTGAGTAGAAAAGAATCAGACCAGTTACTGTAGGGCAAAAGGCAGGATACAAACTTGACTGGTCCCAGTCTGTTACAGTGAGACAGACACTTGTATGGGCAATTTAGAACCACCCACTAACCTACCCCTACTGTGACATAAGACGCCCACAATCCAGTTTACATTCAGTGACCAACAGAATATGAACACGGGTTTCTGTGTCGTGTCTAAGAGTCTTGTCTGCTGCCACGCACTCCCACAGCTGTTAACATAAACCCCCCTCAGCAGTGTTTCCAAAACTCTCTGTTTTAGGATCCTTAAGCATGAGGGTTATGAATGATAAGAAAGAATGTAGCCCTGCATCAGACTGGCGACCTGTGCAGGTGTACCCTGCCTCTTGCCCTGTGGTAGCTGGGATAGGCTCCAGCCCCCCCACCGACCCTGATAAGGAAAAGTGGAAAAGAAAGGATGGATGGATGATGGAAGAAAAGCACTAAATGATTCATGTCAAATAATGCATGAAAACATATCTCTCTGGATGAGTGTCAAGGATACAGTCAACCCTTGAAATTCACGAGAGTTATGTTCAAAGAGGACCCACAGATTGTGAAAAACTGCAGATTTTGGATGTGGTCAGAAATGCCTATAAATGCCTATTTTTATAGTTTAAACACTAAATGTGAATTTGGGCAGGATCTTAGGGCTTTCACAAAAAACATTGCCGTGTCCAAATTCATAGGCTGCATCCTCCTGAGGATACGGCCTTCGCGGTCTAGGTGCGCCGGGTCCTCCGAAGGCCGGGTAGCCTTCAGATCTGCGTCACCGCTGTCTCAGTGGCGTTTAATGAACTCGGCCGTCTGCTCCTTGCTGTCTAAAATATAACAGGACACTGGAGTAAACTCTCGACCGTCTCACACTTCTGTTTAATCAGTTTTCCGTTTGACGTTTATTCAGCTGTGTGAAAACTATAACTTTAATCTCAGCCAAACCGATTTACTCCGGAACAAATAAAAGACTGAAAAAACCCAAACAATAACATTTTGAAATTATCTAAGTGACTTGTATGTCATGTTTAACCTGAGTAGTGAAAGACGGCGGGTGTTTTGAAAACGATGTGCTGGGAGTCCGCTGCTCTCGCCGGCTCTAGTGAGCCTTGCCCCCGGCTAGCTATCGAGCTAGTGGGCAACAGACGTCTCGGAAAACGTCGGAGCGCTTTTACAAATATGTGATGTCTTGATAAACCGAGCAGATATTTGAGGTTTACACAGCTACATTCTGAAAATATCTTAAAAGTTTGTTTTGTGACCCAGAAACAGTAATAAGAGTAATATTAAAACTAAGTAGCTGCCGCCATTGTTGGAAACTGAAATTGGCTTTGAATTGTGGGATAGGTTGGGCCACGAAGGATACACCTGTATCGCGTCACTGTGACGTAATCGGCCTACAAATGCGGCCCCGGAAGGATGCAGCCCATGAATTTGGACACCCCCATGAGAACACTCGGTGAAACACTGAAGATAGCTACATGTGGTAAACTGTTATGAGTGTGAGGAACACACAAATTCACCCACTCAGTAAGGATACTCCACCATGGCTTGGATTCCATTTCGTTTAAAGATGACGATCCTTAGCACACTGCCAATGGGGTTACATACAGTGTACAGAACATCCTGCATCAATTTGGACACACACACACACAAAAAGACAAAATGCAGCATTAGGGTTAATCTAAGAGTTTCTAATGGTGAGACCTTCATGTATGAAGGTTAAGACATGTAACTGGAACAGTAATGGTTTTGTTTTTGTATTTTTAACTCCATTCACTTTTATGTATTTATTTTTTTATAGCCAAATCACAATGGCAATCGTGACAAATATAACTGAGACACCTGATGTAGCAGGAATTACACAAACACATTCTGGTGTAAAGTTTTGGTGATGGTTAAGTTAGGCACAGGCGACATATGTTGAACATAAATTTAAAAAATATATGCAAATGGAGATCGTAACACCACACTTGCAGGGATGATGAATACAAAAATCAAAAGAATTGATGTTTGTGCAAAGTTCTGCTCGGATCGCCCCTCCATTTACAGAAGACAGACGGTACGACTTAATTATGAGTTATAAATTATTAAAAAACACGCAAGATATAAACCACATCCATCAGCATATCATAAAGACTATGAGTTATTGTTCGAAGAAGAAGGTACACTTAACAAAAGAGAGCTGAGATGTCCCTCTGGATCTGTGTTTACCGTTGTTATAGGGTAGAGTGGGTTCTGTATGGACAGCAGGAGGACTTTGTTCCCACTGTTGGGGTTGTCAGCATTTGTAGGCCTGGTGATTCTTTTGGATGTGGAATAATTAAAGTATGCTTGTTGACCTGATGACAAAATGAAAAATATAAACACAAACAGTAACACACACAAACATTTGAGCATATGTTCCCAAGTAAAAAGGAATGGAAGCAAAGACCTGCGATGTATACTGGCTCCTTGGCTCCACAGGACACACAGCGGTCTGCACTCTCCACTGCAGAGAATTCCACCAAGGCCTGACGCTTGAATGGCATCATCATCACATAACTGAAAACATACGCACAAACACCTGGATAAGACATGGACATGAACTGCTGAAAACTGTCTCCCCTTTATACAAGTTCATTTGATGGGTCACTCTGGCAGCTATACTGCAGTTTTCTAATCTTATGAACAGTACATTTGTACAATGACTGAAACCAGCTCGTTGAAGGAACAATGGGCTGTGAGGTCAGACATTGTCATGACCACTGATCAATAAACATGAGTCCCATTGACAGAGAGTTGGGGAATGGCAGCAATCACAGCATGTAAGATGGTGACAGATGTACCCTTGGGCCCCTCCTCGATTCAGAGATGGTCTTTCCCTTTTCACGTAAATGGCCTCCTTGACTCAAACCAGCGTTGCTCCCTGTCCAGGATGTCACATGCTCATCATTGAAAGAGTGTCCACTGGCCTGTAGGTGTGAATAGACTGCAGAGTCCTGGCCTGACGAGGTGGCTCTTCTGTGTTGTGCCATCCTCTTCTCCAGAGGTTGTTTGGTTTCCCCGATGTATAAATCATTGTCCTGGCACTTAACAGCATGTTATGTTACTATGTTACTATGTTACTCTGTTTGTGTCGGGGGACCCGATTCTTGGGGTGGACCGGTTTTTGGTGCAGCGTGTTTTGGGGTTTAAAAGCCACAGAGACGAATTGAGGATCAAAGCCAGAAACTTAAAGATGTTATAGGTGACAGAGTTGATCATACAGA
Source organism: Perissodus microlepis (assembly GCF_051167445.1). Taxonomy (NCBI): domain Eukaryota; kingdom Metazoa; phylum Chordata; class Actinopteri; order Cichliformes; family Cichlidae; genus Perissodus; species Perissodus microlepis. The sequence goes on along the minus strand of NC_140473.1, from coordinate 1,167,095 downwards.
CAATCGGTCTTAAAGGTGCACCCTGTTTATGTATCTTCGGTAAACCGTACAGACTTGGTGTAGCTTCCCCTGAGTACAGCCTGCTGTATGAGGTCCGGTCAATAGCCTTGTCTTGTTCTAATTGCTTCAGACACCCTCTTCCTGTAACCACTTCCTACGTCCCCTTTTAGGGGCTCATAAGTATTTTTGTCACTGAGCAGAGACAAAATTTTCTCAGGAACATTTTGTCACTTTGTCTGGTTTAGCAAAGGTTGGGGAAACCTGCAGTCAGCTGAGCCTGAAGAAGGCACTTAGATAAGTGACAAAATGTTTCTCCCACTGAAAACGTCCAGATGAACAGAATCAACCTTTTGAGACTTACTTACCTGGATGACTAAGCATGCACCAAGACACTGTAAGCTTCAAGTTTCCCCACAACAGTATCATTAGAAGGCATAGCATATATCTTCACTAGTATTAAGATGATACCTAGCTTTATCTATCCATTAGGCTAGATAATACACATCTATCAGTTAAACTGAAGAATGGGCATAAAGACATGGGTGACCTCGAATTTAAATCCAGATAACATGGACGTTATTGTACTTGGCACCCAAAATCTTAACCAAATGCCTTCTCTGGACGACGTTACCTTGGCACCCCTTCACAGACAACATCCAGAATCAACTTTCTGGGATTCTGGAAAGAATATTCACAGAAACAGCCCAGAAATGGTAATGACAACTTTTTAGCATGATACTCACAAAGAACAAAGGTCAGAATTGCTGCCATGATTCCTTAGATATCATCACTGATCTAAAAGAAGTAATTGATGCTGTTTGAGGACGGTTATAAGGTCATTTCCAAACAGCATGAAGTCCATCATTCCACAATCAGAAAAATTATTCACAAATTGAAAAAAATTCAAGACAACTGGCAGTCTTTCCAGTCTTCCAGATGTATCTGCAAATTCACCCCAACGTCAGACTGTGCAGTTCTCAGAGAAACTGCAAAAACCCAAGGGCTACATCTCAGACTCTGCAGGCTTCAGAACACATGTTACATGATTCAGTTCATGACAGTCCTATCAGACTGTCATGAAAAGACTGTATAATTATAGCTTGGAGTGATGATTCGGGCTACTTTTGCAACCACAGTAGCTGAGCACTTTGGAAATAATTGAGACCACAAAACCCCTCTGTATGTCAAAGTATTGTATAATCAAATAAAAGGCCATCTGACCAACAGCTGAAGTTTAGTCAAAATTGGGTCATGCAGAACAACAACAGATATGTTACTGCTGTAGATAGGGGATGGCTGAAAAAAGAAAGGTCTTAAGATGTTGCAATGGTTCAGTCACTATCCAGAGCGATGCTGGAGCCCCGTCAAAGTGACCATCAGGTTCTCGGTCACCTTCTTGACTAGGACCCCTCTACCATGTTTGCTGAGATTGGCTGAGCAGGCAGCCTTAGGAATCATGGTGGTCCCAAACTGCTTCCATTTACAGATATTGTAGGCCGCTATCCTCACTGAGCCTGTCTATGCTGCAGAAAGTTTTATGTACCCTTCCCAAGAATTGTGCATCAATACAGTCTTGTCTCAGACATCTACAGACAGTTCCTTGGACTTCATGGCTTGGTTTGTGCTCTGACATACACTATCACACACCTGATATTAAAGACAGGTGTGTGCCTAAATTTGGTAAACTAAATTTACCACAGATCCCATCAAGGTGTATAAACCGACAGTTGATCAGTGGAAACAGGATGCCCCTGAGCTTAATTTTAAGTGTCATGGCAAAGCCTGTGAATGTTACATCTTTGTTTTTTGATTGTTAATAAACTGGCATTTATTTCAGTTAAACTTGTATATAATCCAGTCACCACATAGTCTTTTAAAGGCACGCAAACAAAGACACACAACCTCTCTCATTCACTTGCACACTTAAACACCCAGATGCACACACGCACACACACACACGCACACACATGCACACGCACACACACACACGCACACACACACACGCACACACGCGCACACACGCACACGCACACATGCACACACACACACGCACGCACGCATGCCCACACACACGCGCGCGCACGCACACACGCGCACACCTGTATAGGCAATTTTATTTTGTGCCTTAGTGTAGCGTGTATGTATACCTGATTTGGCATTACTGTACTTGAGATCATTTCTTTATTTATGCATTTAAGAAAACGGTTTCTTTAAAAAGAAAAAATTGCAGTTTTAATATGATAAGTAAATACTGTAGTCGTTTTTTGACAAATGCATGCAGTTAAATTATTGAAATTTTGTAAAATGGAAACCAATGAGCAGTTCCTTTTGAAACACCTGTGATTTTCTCTGTTGAATATTTATTATTGCTCATTAATTACGCAAAAGTCTTTCCTATCTGATTACCTGATTAATCAATGGAGAAATCCCCAGAATACTCAATGACTAAAATAATTGATACCTGCAATCATCAAATGCATTCAAGGATACTTTCAAGTTTCAGATATCTTCAAAGCAGAAACACTCGAATAGTGTACACACTAGTTGCTGTCTCACCATATGGGTCCAAACTTTTCCAGGGCATCTATCAGGTCTGCCTCCACCACAGCCTCACACAGACCCCGAACGTGCACCACGGGACTGGGAGAGATACGATGGGAGTCCTCGCCATTATCCTGGAACACACACAGCCAGTCAGCCACAGTTATTCAATGATAGATGGACTGGTTCTTATATAGTGCCTTGCCTCGGAAAAGGCCCATCTAGAGGAACACAATTAAAAATTCTGTATCTGATAACCCTTCAAATACAGCAGACGTTGTGTAAAACTGTACAATTTATCATCGGACAGAGACATCCTGCATTTAGTGCCTAAACCTGACCAAACTGTGTGTAATGTCCAAACTTAACACATCCACACATCTTTTTTTTAAAAATGATGTGTGGAAATCTGTGATTATGTAAGCTTATGCACATGGACATGAATCAACACATATGAAATGTCATTTTCAGTGACACGAATATAAAGATTAAACACAACTATTTCACAAACTGCTGTGAGACCACGTTGAACATTTCACATGTGTTTCCTTTCTGGAAGTAAAAGACTGAAGAGTGATATGAGGAAGTAAAATGTGTTGTTGTTGCTGATTGTTTTGCCCGTCATTTAGTCAATACAGGCCTATTACCAAATTGAATAATGAACTACAACAAATTTAATTCAAATTCAATTTTATTTGCATAGAAAAAGTCTATTAACACAAAGTGAGTGAGAAAGGTGACTGAAGAAGAAACACCCAATGCATCATGGGAATCCCCAGCAGCCTACGTCTATTGCAGCATAACTAAGGGAGGATTCAGGGTCACCTGGTCCAGCCCTAACTATATGCTTTAGCAAAAAGGAAAGTTTGAAGCCTAATCTTAAAAGTAGAGATAGTGTCTGTCTCCCAAATCCAAACTGGGAGGTAGTTCCACAGAAGATGAGTCTGAAAACTGAAGGCTCTGCCTCCCTTCTACTTTTAAATACCTTAGGAACAACAAGTAAGTGCGAGAGTGAAGTGTTCTCTTGGGTGATAGAGTACTATAAGGTCTATCTCAATTTAGAAGCCTAAATTAGAGGTTATCCAGGTCTTTGTCTTTAATACATTTCTTCAATTAGGAGGTAACACATACCTCCTAATTGCTATGTGTTATCTGGCATTATAGACTGATAAAGCTGGGTGTCATCTGCATAGCAGTGAAAATGTATGCTATGCCTTCTAATGACACCGCCAAAAGAAAACACTGAATAATGTAAACAAAACTGGGCCTAGCACAAAACCCTGTGGAACTCCATAATTAACCTCAATATGTGACTCTACATGAAAAAAGGAGTCTATTAGATAGATATGATACAAACCACTGCAGCACAGTACCTGTAATACCTACAGCATGCTCTAATCGCTCTAATAGGATATTATGGTCGACAGTATTGAACGCTGCACTGAGGTCTAGCAGGACAAGCACAGAGATGAGTCCACTGTCAGAGGCCATAAGAAGATCATTTGTAACCTTCACTACAGCTGTTTGTGTGCTGTGATGAGCTCTGAAACCTGACTGAAACTCTTCCAATAAGCCATTCCTCTGCAGATGATCTGCAGACAACTACTCTTTCAAGGATGTTTGATATGAAAGGAAGGTTGGAGACTGAAAGAAATCCAGAAAGAAAGAACAGCGCAAATAAAAATCACCAACCCTGCAAACGGTGTTTGCATGTCAGGTCCTTAGTGTTACAGTGTTGCTGGAAACCCACTGGTGGGATGACAGACCCGTGACCAGTTCAGCCAGTGACACTGACAACGCCTCCCAGGCGCCTCAATATATACAACCCCATGGGGGGGGGCATATGGCATATAATAAAACTTTGTAGCGAATAATGGCTTAATTTCAGTGGACAAGCATTTGGCAGGACATGCGTCGATGGTGCACATCCTGCCCTGAGGCCATTTCAAAAGAGACTTTGCGGCCACTACTGTTAATGGAGATCCCTTTGAGCACATTGGCATGGACCTTATAGTGCCATTTCCCCAAAGTGCACGGCAATATCGCTTTGTATTAGTTCTAGTGGATATCTTTAAGCAGTGTCACTGTGCACCTTTTCTGCAAAGAGTGTGGTGCAGGCACTGTTTCAGATAATCTCCCAAGTCAGGATCCCGACAGAGATACTGACTGACCAGGGCACATCGTTCATCTGTCGACCACTACAAGACTGTACAAATCACTGGCATTAAATCTGTTCAAACCAGCTTCCACCAGCATCAGACTGACGGGTTGGTGGATTGGCTGGATACAACTTTAAAATCCATGATTCGTAAGTTCATTCACAAGGATCAACACAACTGGGAATGTTGCTTAGACCCTCTGTTATTTGCAGAGCGGGTCGTGCCCTAGGCCTCCACGGCAAAGACAAACTTTCAAAAAACAGAAAGTCTAGCAAAGTGTTGCTCAAGACCAGTTTAAAAATGACAAGAAAGTCTGGCTCCTTGGAAGGAAAATATACATAAAAATGAGAAGTAGCTTAAGACTTTTACACAGTAGTGTATATAAGTGTATAAAACACCTAAAATAAAAAATGAAGTTTTTTAAAAGGGTACTGTATCAAAATGATGAATTACAGCCATTTTTATATGCAGTCCCTTATTTTCTGAGGCACAATGGAAAATATGGAATTAACGAAAAAAAGCTGTTCATGAGCAAAAGTTGTAGCCATACTCTAACAAAGACACGCCTACCACTCTGCCAAGTCTGCACTTCCCTTTTTGCCTTGCTGTAACAAAATGCAGCCACACCTACACAGCAAAAATGCCAGTGTTGATTTTTCAGTGTTAGTAGAATTCAACAGAGTTCCGAGTTAGTTCAACACTTAATCGAGTTAAAATAACACATCGGGAGTTGATTCCTGAAAGTGTTAGTGTGGATTTTAGTCGTTACTGCATTTTAACACTGTGGGTGTTAAATTAGACCACACCTTCATTTCCTGTGGAGCTTCGCATTCCAGAATCTTCGGTCGCCATTTTTTCTTGCTGGTGCGGTAAGTTTTATTCGGTTAAATATTAAGTTTTAGATTGATGTTAGAACAAGTAACATGATAACTAGTAAAAGAAATAGTATTTATATCAAAATACATCATCTTTAAGTGTCATATTTGAATTTTAACTGTTTTTGTTAAGCTGGGCTACTGCTAGCTAGAACTCTGCAAAGTACCAGTTTCTTTCCTAATATTCATTTAGCATAATCTGGCTATTGGCAGACTGTAATGAATATTACATGTTAATATATGTCACAGTTTTTATTAAATGCCTTTTATTTATTTTCGAATTAAACTGCCAAAGCCTTAGGGTCAGTGGTCTCAAACTCGCGGCCCACGTCAGGTGAGGTGAAGAAGTATAATGCAATTTGGCCCTTAAAGTGACTTTTTTTTGTCATTAGCCAAAAATGATTTAATATGAAGGCAATAAGGGCAGAGTGTTACGGGCCCTCATGGGCAGCGTAGTCTGTGCTGCAGGGAGAACGTGGAACTGCCCCTCCCGTTGTGTGTTTGAGCGCGAGAGAGGGAGAAAGTAAGAGCTGTTACCGAGGAGAAATGGAAGAAGGAAGCATGTAAATATAATAATAACCACTGCCGCCAAAATGAGTGCCTGGTTGTAAGAAAGCTGTTAAGACTCGACTGTACACTGTGTTCGCTGACAGTAAAGCTACAAGCCCGGCAACCTGACGTATTGGCCAGAGGTGTCATTACCACGGTTCAGAGCCGCGGACCTGGCCGAGGTAACAAGAGAGTACAAACATGTGGAGGGATTGGCTTTGTTAGCTCAGTGAGAGTCAAAAACTAATGTGTACACTTATTTCTGCATTTTTATTTTGTTAAATATGAACAAAATTACAGCAGAAGTGCTGCAAAGTGTCTGACCAGAAAGAGAGGACCATTGTGTTAATTTGGTAGTTCAATTAAAGGCATCGGTTAGTTAAGAGTGAGGGGGGGGGGGATGCGTTCATATTTGCAGTTTTGTCTTGTTATACAATATTTGAAATTTAAAAACGAACAAACCAAACGCTACATTGTCAGGAATATTTGTGGGTGGGTTTTTTTTGTGGTTTCTTTCTTTCTTTCTTTCTTTCTTTTTTTACTTCTTGAACACTGAAGTAGCCCTCCAATAAGATGACAGCCCATTTAAGTTTGAGACCCTGCCTTAGGTGAACTAGGCTGCTTAAGGGTAACCTGAGAGTATTTTTACACTATAATGGCCCCTACATCTTGTAAATTGTGGGAATTTCATTATAGTGCGCATTTCTGTAGCCAGTAGGTATTTTTCTTTTTTTTTCTCTTTTTTTTGGTTTACATTTTTTTGTGGTAAATTAAGCATTTTCTAGTCTAAAAATGAATAACAGGGTTATATTAGGGTTTGTTAGAGAGTGGGGAGGGTTTTTATGGCTTAAAATATATAAAAAATAATAAAATAGAAATATGGTTTCTACTAACCCCTGCGATAGTTGAGAGAATACTGTATTGCAGTCATGTTACACAGCTTGTACTACTTAAAAATGGATCAAGAATGTTTTTTCTTAACAAAATTAATTTTAACTCAGTCTAAAGGGACTAGACATGCTAGATATTTTGCAAAGAAATGGTGTTATATGCTGGACCTTATTCTACTCTTGGAAGGTGGTGATATGCTGGTTCCAGAGAAGAGATGAAGTAATCAAAGTCAGCTTTTCAAGACAGCCCCAAGACTCTTCGCAACTTGTGTTCAAATGTGAGGCCGTTGTCAGGTGATAAATGCAAGGAAGAGGCACTCAACTGACATGAAACATGTCAAAGACAACATGAAGGTGACATTTCAACATAGGCAAAAAGTGGTTCAAGAACCTGCCACAGCTTCTACTGTCCTGGACCTTTTCCCAAGATTTCTAGATACACCTGGCTTGGTAAGGCATAAAATGATTTAATGACAGCTTTGTGGTTCCTTTGTTTGTTTTCTTGTTAATGTGTTGTTTCTGTTGTTACACTTTGTGTTTAAGATTGACCAAGACTTCACAATGCTGTTTGTTGGGGAGGAAGTGTCTGGTAAGTTCCTTGCAAAGTGGCCAACATTCTTCAAGCCAAGGATCATCAAAGATTGCAAAAATCTGTCTCAGAGTACAGAATTGGATGAGCTGCTCATTTCTGCACAGCGTTACTCTGACGAGGCTGGTAAGTGTAAGTTGGAAATGGTAGATTTTGCATGCCTTTACAGCATTTGCTTAATTTCCACAACACACTATATCACTGGACCGTACTGGTAAACCTTTACTACAAATTGGAATACAGCTGTCCATTTTCTAAATCACATTGGGTTTCTGTTCATTTCTGTATGGTATGAAAACAAGCTTACAAACATGTTAAACCTGAAATGACATTTAATGTAGTTTGAACACAAAAAAAGTTACATAATCTTACTATTGTTATGACTCGATATGTACTTCACTTGGTGGCCAGAAGATTTTAAGTCTCTAGAAATGAATTTTTATACCAAGGCGTGGAAAAATGCCTTATTTGAAAAATTATCAGGTGTCTAAAATGTCATCATGGTATTACATAACGTGGAAAAAATGGCTGCTGTGGTCCTTTAAATGACAGTAATTGTGATGATCTTAATTTCTATTCTGTAGTTTGGGACTGCGAGGCGGCTGCCATCTTTTGCTGCTTCACTTGTTACCTCCAACATCTAAGGGAAGGATGTCTTCAAAGATTAGCACATCAGATGCTGCTCACCACCTAATGAAATTCATCAAGGTATGCTTTTTAGAATTGTATATTTCTCTTTTGATGAGAACAGATGCAAATTATCAAGGGCTGATATTTTAAGATGGCAAGGTGATCCAACCTGCAGCAGATGTATCTATCCCAGACAGGCTTGGTGTTGCAGGACTGACATGTCATTGTTTCTATTAAAACTAAATGTACACATTGAAACAAAAATAATTGTGCGCGCGGAGTGAAACATTTTAATATTGTCATAATTTCAAACAGCAATGCCTCAACATCAGATTATCAATTTTGTTTAATGTGAATCACTTGGTTTCTTCCTCTCCCTCAGGTGGGAGGTAGCACAGAGGCTTTTCTTAAGGCTGGCCCCACTCAGCCATTCGTCCTGTGTGTTGGAGAAAGAAAGAACATCATCCAAAGTTTCTACCCAAAGTTTCTACATTGTCCTAGATCAAAAGGTCATTCCCTGTGTGACACAGGTGGGAGATGCAGGTTTTGACAAGGCAAAACTTTTCAAGGCACATTTTTTATTTGCCGTGTCCTTTGATAAGGCATTGGACAACTTCTACACATTCATCCAGACCACCGTGTACGGCATTGATGTTGGCAGCGTGAAGGACAGTCCTCGGGTCAGTGAAACAAGAGGAAGTCTTCACTGTACAGTTTAAAGATATCCACTATTCAGCACTTTGACTGGAAATGTTCATCTGTTACATTTGCAAGATACACCACTCAAGTTGCTCAGTGTTATTTAGACATTTGAAGTTCCAGCATGGTTTGTACCCAGGAAGGCTTTTACGTTTGACCTGTGGAGAGCCTGGATGTTCATTTATCTTTCACACGTACTCTGGTTACAAGCGGCACTTATTCCGAGCACATGGAGACTGCGTTCACTCTGAGGTCATCAACAATTTTGAGCCGGTACCTAACGATGGAACCTCTGTTTCACAGCCTGTAAATGTGGCTCATCCCATGACAATAACTACACAGGTTCCAGTTGAAAAAAGGCAAATACTGAACATGTGCAGCTCTGTTATTGCTCAAGTACAATCATCAGGAGTTCCTGAAAGTACTGTGCAGTGTTTAGTTGGTTCATTGGAGGAACTGGTTAATGACATCCATGCACATGCAAAACAATCTGTTGTCGACTGTTTGTCAACTGATACATCAAGAGAAACCTTAGAAAAAGTTGAGGATTGCTTTGATCAGCTTGAAAATTCATTTTCATTTCTTAACACAGAATCTAAAAGGATAAGACATTTTGAGCAAAAATGGAAAATAGTTGAACCCATAGAGCATGTTCTTGGTGTGCGTTTTGATGTGCGCAAAGATAGAACAACAGGGACACACAGGCAAGTTCCTGTCAATGATAAATTCATGTACGTTCCTGTCACGGGATCCCTTTCATCTATGTTTCGAAACAGTGAACTTTGTAGCAGTTTCCAAAAAACAAAACTAAACATGGAGGGATTTTACAGAGATTTAAATGATGGCTCCTACTTCAAAAATCACAGTTTATTCTCACAACAAGAACATGCTCTCCAGATCCAGCTCTACTATGACGATTTTGAAACTGCTAATCCTTTAGGCTCAAAAAAGGGAGTGCACAAACTTGGTTGTATTTATTTTGTTTTGAGAAATTTGCCACCAGAGTTAAATTCTGTGTTGATGAACATTCATCTTGTAGCCCTTTTTCATTCAGAAGACTTAAAAAAATATGGGTTTGATCCTATCCTAAAGCCACTTGTTGATGATCTAAAGATTTTAGAGACTGAAGGAATGCAAGTGCCCTTTTCAGCCACACCTGTGAGAGGTTCGCTTTTTCAGATTACAGGTGACAACTTGGCTTTACATCGCAATTAAACTATTGTTGTAGATTTTGTTTAACTGATAAGACAGAGTTGCAGTCAGTTTTTAGTGAAGATCATGTAGGCTTAACACTGCGTTCCAAAGAACTTCATTACAAACACTGTGGTGCCATTCAACTAAATCCTGCTTTGGCCTCAACATTTGGTGTAAAAAGAAATTGTCTACTCAATTCACTTCGGCTGTTCCATATTTCAGACAACTATGCTGTAGACATAATGCATGATCTACTAGAGGGAGTGGTGCAGTATGAGTTAAAGCTTGTGTTTCAGTACTTGATTAAGACCTCTTTGATATCCTTGAATTCATTGTCACAGAGAATTATAAGCTTTAACTACGGATACGCACAGAGAAGGAACAGGTCAGGTGGGCTAAAACTGGATGACAACAGCAAAGATCTTGGGCTTAATGCTGTGCAGTCATGGTGTCTTTTGCGGAATAGCCCATTGAGTTTTGGAGATATCGTTTGCAGAAATGATGGCCATTGGAACTTGCTACTTTTGTTAGTTCAAATTGTGAACATTGTTTTTTCACCCATTATAACTCATGGCATGACTTGCTATTTGAAACATCTGATTGCCGATCATCACAAGGCTTTCAAATCTCTCTTTCCAGAACGGAATTTGATTCCAAAGCACCAACCAATGATCCATTACCCACGCTGCATTAGAAAAATTGGGCCACTCATACATATGTGGTGCATGAGATTTGAAGCAAAGCACAAGTTCTTCAAAAGATCTGTAAAGAACTTTAAAAATATCACAAAAACACTAGTAAAAAAACATCAGAATCAATTAGCCTTTCATTTTGAAAATTTTTATTTTAAAAGATTACAGTTTGGCCCCATTAATGAAGTCTTGGCCAGCAGCTTAAAAGGCAGTGAAGCACTGAATAAAATGTTCGACGTTTCTTCTATTGTTTCTACAACTTCCTGGGTCAAAAGTTATGGTACAGAATATCAAGTTGGGATGTATGTTTGTTCTGGGGTTGAAAATGAGATGCCTTTGTTCAGTAAGATTGTCAATATAATTGTTAGAGATTTCAATGCTTATCTTCTAACTTGTAAGGTCTCAACAGTATATTTCAATGATCACTTAAATGCATTTGTTATTGAGGATGGATTAGATGTCTTTGCACTGATCTCTGTAGATGATCTGGTGTACTATAGACCTTATGATAGGCAATTTTCAAATGGCACTGATGACAAAATGTACATTGTCCCATACTGTAATTTTGTATAACTTGTTTACTTGTGGTGTATGTGAATACAAAGTATTTTGGAATGTTAATGTCTTGTATTTCTTTGTAATGGGTAGATGTTGGGGGTTAATTGTAGCAGTAAAGATATCAGAGATTAATGGGAGTTTATTGTAATCTGGTGGTATTAATGATTTGACTGACACTAGTGTTAGTGTTAGAAAATTAACACTATTCAGACTTGAATTTTTAAACACCAGGGCTAGTGTAAAGTACTACCAACACTATTCGGTGTTAATTTTTTTACACTTAACACCAGTGTAGAATATTTTTGACACTGGTCAGTGTTACTCAGTGTTAATCTTTAACTCTGTGCAGTGTTAAAATAACACTAGCTCATTGTTAAAAATGTAACACTTTGAAAAGTGTTAATTTAACACTCAAAAGAGTGGACACATATAGACACTTTTCTAGTGTTAAATTTAACACTCACAGTGTTAATTTCACACTAGCGATTTTGCTGTGTACATCTAGGGCTGGGAACTATATCGAATTTTTAAATACACTGATATATTTTTATACAAGATATGAGATGTGACAATATCATTTATATCAATATAGTCTATGTTACGTTATAATTATACTTGTGGAGCCGCAAGTTTGCCTCTCTTTCGTCCACTTTTGTCTCTACGCCTCGCCTCTCTCCTTCACTGAACACAACTCCCCATCGCTTCACCTGCAGGCAACGACAGGACGGACACGGCAGCTATCAAAGAGGAGCTGGTCGGTAAAAAGAAAACATTTGGAGATTACTATTTTAGTGCTGCAGCGTTACTCTCGTTAAAATGATGTTAACGCCATAATTGCATTATCCGGGGCTATCTGTGGTAACTCGTTAACAGAGATTTGCCGCGTTAATGCAGTTATGACGTTAACGTCATTTTAACGAGATTAACGCAATCTGAAAACTCGACAGTGCGCCTCATGTTTGAATTCTGCTTGTGCTTACTGACCTCAAACTGATTTTATGCGGTAGGAGCCTCGCGGAGTAATACATATTGTGCTTCAACGTAATATTGTTGCTAATTATTTGGCATTATTGCAGCAAACCAGCCTATGAAATGGATGAAACACATCATTACTGGGTTCCAGTGCTACACAAGGGGCACTCCGAAATCCCTGCTTCAAACATACCACCAGGCCAATCAGATTACTTCTTCCATGTGAGGGTGAAGAGGTGACCCTTCTGGATAAGATGGTGAAGGTTTGCTGCGTTTGTTGAACAGTGTGGTAGTAAAACCAGGGAACAATGAAACTTGCTCCTGTTAAATATTATAAATATAAAATATGTTAAATGTAAATAGCAGTAATTTTTCAGAAGATACAGTAATTTAAGTAGTGTTAGTAGTGGGTGATATCATGTAAATGCTGTCATGATTTTGTGTAAACAAAATCATGACTTTTATAAACTGTAAATGACATGAATTCTACATTGTAACTGATGTGATTTTCTTTAAAGTGGTTTTAATTAAAGAAAAAAGGCAAAAATTAGTTTGTGTCTTTATTCAACTTTTGAACAGTGGGACTCAGTGAGTATATATTCAGTAAATGCAAATTGTTTACATGGCAGTGCACTTCAGGCATAAATCTGGACCCCTAGATAAAACATTATGGGTCATTCCCACAACCCACAGCTTTACTGTGTTCCAGCAAAGTATCCAATAGCAGTGACAACTCCTCCACAGTAGCAGGTGGGATTTTTCTTTTTTGAGGACGGCTCCTTTTACCTGTCACTACAGATGGTCTGTTTATGTTTTGATTGAGAGCCTTTTGTTGGGCAGCTGAAGAGGAGAAGTCTATCTTATGGCCAACCTCTGGCTGTATCTTGGTCATATTACCCAGCAAAACCCAGTATGCAGGTTCATCTGTAACAGTCCTTGTGCCACAGATCAACACTGTTGCAGCGACATGGGTGCAGGTCTCCGCGACTCCGGCCTTACAGGTGCAGTGGGCGGCTTCAACCTTCCCTGTGATGCTCACAGTGACCCATGGCTGCAATGCTGGTTCGTTCAGTCTTTGAGAGTGCAGTACCTGAAACACACACAAAGTTAATTTAAAGACAAGAACTTTAATGAGCCATGGCCGACACAAATGTGTTTGATCTACTTTCTCATCCATTTATCATAAATTCAATTCAATTCAATTCAATTTTATTTATATAGCGCCAAATCACAACAAAAGTCGCCTCAAGGCGCTTCATAAATGTAACAAAGTGTTTAGAAAGTTAGCACATACGTGTAATTTTTCATTTCTTTATGTGTCCATCTATAGAACGCTGCATGATATATTCTAAATCTGCCTGTTCTCTGTCAGAAACCTGCCTGCAGAAAATGAACCTAAAGTATGTAATGCAAGGATGTCATCACTTTAGAGATGGAGAAAGCATAAAGTTTGACTTTAAGTGACAATTATGGACACCTAATATGATAAGGAGATTCTGCAGGTCATTAATCAATGTATAAAACTAAAATAAAATTAACTTTTAGTGACACAGCACAAACACGGAAGCAAGATCTATAATTAGGATTATTTATAATAAATATGAAGAAATCATTGCAATTTCTTTAACCATAAAGAATAACTAAATCCTTCAGGACAATGTCACACACAACTCACTATGTTATCCATCTAACAGCCTCCACATGTTATCACTGTAATTTCCCCTCATGAATGAATTTATGCTGCACTAATGTGAATGTTTGCAGGGAAATCAAACACATTTTACTCGCAGTGCTCGAGCTGACTTACCTTTGTTTGGATGACGGCGTACTCACAAATCTTGTACCCAATCTTTGGTGAATTGGATGTGTCCCTCCAGAGATTTATAATTGCGAAACTGGTTCACCTTGTACGCGCCGACTCCACAGACAAGGTACGAAAATATATCAGGCTACGTCAATAGCGGTTGGTCTTCAGGGTTTCTACTCCACGGCCGTATTTCATACGGGTCCACATTTCCAGTGCACGCTATTTTCTGCAAGTACCGTCTCTTTGCATCCGGACGCAATCTGTCTCTGTACCGTCCTTTTTCTTTTAAACTGCTTTTAAGCATGTTTCTAGCAACCGTCCTTCCAATACAGTGTTTTCGTTTTGATTCGTGGCCCAGAAAAATGGCGCCACGCTCCCACAATAGCTTGCGGCGTGACTTCAACTCCAAAGCCCTATAAGGACCACAAATGGCACCTGTAAGCGACACGGTTAGGAAGCAGATTCAAACTCCAGGCTGTCGGTCACGCAGCAGAACTTGGGAACAGAGCAGCTGTGAAATCTGTCTTTGTTATTATGCTCAGTGTCTGTTAGTTTACATTTTGACTGCACAATTGTGAGCTTTTTGTTATGCACAAAAACAACATAGTTTTATTTTATTTATGGAGCATTATTATTTAATAAATATTGATAATTTATTTCTGAGTAATTTTTTCATGTACATCTGCGCTGTATGTTAATAAAAGTGCCTGTGTGACATCTGGGACACAGCTTTGACTAAGAACTCTCTTTTCGTATATCGCCATCCAGCTAAAGAATATCAAGATATGAATTTTGGGCCATATCAGCCACCCCTACCTACAACTTGTCTGACATAGAGTCGATTAGCCTGGAACTGATTCTGAGCAAAGTTGCATAAATCAGTCTGCTGAAAAAGTTAGACCCATTAGGGTTCATTAGGATAGACTAGAGAAAAAAAATATCTGCCTGTTCAAAGATGAAGCTAATAATATTACTCAACAACGGTATAAAGTCTGGGATATATAAGGTTTATTTTCACAGTCAGTGTGTGGAATGCGGGAGAAAACAATCTAAATGTAACGAACTTAAATGTCTCACCTGTCAGAGGTGCCTGATTCCACAAAGCACTTTCACAGGTTTGTATATTTGCACACAGCCGGTGCTTCAGTGTGTCAGTTTATAATGGATGAACCTACTTGCAAAACCAGTCCGTGCTGCCTGTACGAAAATTAATCAGTGGAAGTTTGAAACAGTTGGAAATATCTTAATGTTTCGCTTTGAACGCACAAGATGTCAACCAGGAAATCACGGGTCAGTGAAGGGCAGCAGCACTGGGATAAGCCAATCATGGAAGAAAGGTTTTGCTGTCACTGCTGAATTAGGGGTAAGTGAAAACCAGAGGACAGAGAGAGAGAGATGGGAAATTCTAGTCACATGTTCAGTTTTCTCAACTTTTTTGTATCTTGTATATTTCCTCAGACATTCTCTTGTAAATTGTAATGTGCTCCCTGCTATATTTATATCATTCTCTTTCTACTATCCAACCCATCCCCCGTCCTTCCTCTTTCTGTCCTTCTCATTCACATTGACATTCCTTTTAATCTATTTATAGAGGCAGATGGCTCATCTAAGTGTTTGGAGAGGAAAAACAGGGCATGAGACTAATTTTTCTTTCTGTTGACCAGGCTGCTGGCTTCTTTCTTTCAGGCATTTGAACAATGAAGCTATTATGTCTTTAACTACATGGCATGTGAACTGTTAAGGCTTTCATGAAGAAAAACACAGAATTATCATTTCTAAACTGGACTATGCAATATTCATAACTGTAAAGTACTTTGATACAGGATTATATGCACACCTGCAGCTTGTTTAAATAAAATATGAAATAACTATAAGTTTCTCCTCTGCAATGATTTTATTTGCCGAACACCAATCAGTACCAGTATCAGCTGCTCTCCAATGAGTCTCTAACCCTGTGGATGAACTCCAACTCCTGTTTGTAGCAACAAAGCTAAATATGCTACTAAGAATAACTCTCCAGGTTATCCTCCCACGTCTTGGTAGGAGAAAGCATACAGCATTTAAGGTTGATGTTCCCATATGTGTTTTATTTCCTAACTACTCCAACAAAGACGTTCAGATTATTATTGAGATGCAAAATGCTTCATTGCTTTAGTGACTGCATGAAGTCTTAATAATTCACACATACCGTATTTCCCGGACTACAAAGCGCACCTGAATATTAGCCGCACAAGCTAAAATCAGGGGAAAATCCTGTTCTGTACATACATTAGCTGCACCTGACTAAAAGCCGCAGGTGTTTTAATGTTGACTTATCATATGTAAGAGAATATGCACAAAGGGAATTGTCAGGAAAGAGATGGCTGTTTGGAGACACGCCCCTTTTATTAATATTTTGAAAAACAAGTTACGGGTACATATTTGCATAACTTTTTAGGTATATGTACAAGTAGCGGTAATTACAAGTACGAAACATGTACCGTGCTTCATAAACGAGTAACAAATGTAGTACATAACAATAACCTACAGCACACCAGAAAAATAGATTCGGCCTCCTTTTAGGCTCAGGTGCAGCGACACGGCTTTAACAAGAAGAAAAGTCAGTCATTCACCACCATCTTCCTCTTCTTCCTGCTAAAACCACCAAAGTCCTCTTCTCCAGTGTCGGACACGAACAGGCTCAGGATGGCTTCGTCATCCACTCTCAGCTTCTTTCCTTCGTTGTCACTTTCAAAACCAAACAAATCCTCGTTGTCAGTGTCAGAGTCGAACACCCTCTGAAGGGCCGTGGCGGTGTCCTCCTCTCCATCATGCAGCAGTCCAGCCCTTCGAAATCCGTTGGTGATCGTGGATGTTTTCACACTTTTCCACGCTGTCAGAATCCACCGGTGGAGTTGAGCATAACTTGCTTTTCGCAAGTTTATCGCCGCTCATCATCCACGCCTCCCGCTGAACGCGTAGCGTTACTTTGAAGTTTGTTTTTCGCACTACTTGTACGGCACTACGTTGCCTGGCGGACGGACACGTGACCAACATACCACTCTTGAACCCCGATACTGTGTGTCTGATCACATGCCCTTCCTCCAGGCAACGTAGTGCCGTACAACAGCGGAACAAACAAAACAAGTCGTCTTACGATATGACAAAAATCACGGACAATCCATAGAAAAGCCGCACCTGACTAAAAGCCGCAGGGTCCAAAGCTTGTGCAAAAAGTAGCGGCTTATAGCCCGACAATTACGGTACATTTTCCTTCAGTGGGTTTTCTTGTTCTGAGCTTTGATTATGATCTGTTAAATAAAAAGTCCAAACTGAATCCTCAATAATGTTGCTGTTAAATGCCCTGTGTACTATTATAAAATATTAAACAAGATCAATAGAACTGCTTCACTTACTTGACAGCCTGGTTCACTTGCTTTACGATCTCTGACTGCACACTGTGGGCTCACAGCAACAGCTTCCAGATTCAGCTGCCATATCTGAAATCAACTCCAGAGCTTTTTATTAGCTTAGCTGATGAAGAAATAATCAAGCACCACCCACGGCCGCCCGTGTTACAGGTTCTGAGTGAACTGTCCACTGAAAGGCACTCTGGGAACTTCAGATGTACCGCTATAATTGTTCAATGATTAAGACAATGTTTTTGTTCACCCCCTTTAATTAAAGCTGAGATGAGCAACACAATAGCAAAATGACATCTATAACAATGATGCTGTAATGATATTTTAGTTCATCAGATAAACAGCACATTTAACAACACTGCGTTTGTGTTTTTAAACCAGGCACCATGTTTAGTGTACCAACAAGTTTGGCCCAGTCACTGGCAGGGTTCAGGTGATGCTTTTCCTAGTATGACATGTACTTTACTTAGTTCTAATTCAGTTTCATGCCAGTTTTGTGCACAACTGGTCCCTTGTTAATTCAACCAGCTTTGGTGCTTTGGTGCTTAGCAGCTAAGCTATCTGGCCATTCCTAATGTTCCTCTCCTTTTCTTGTTTGAATTTGTCCTTGTGTTTCTTGCCTATTACTCCAACTGATTTTGCTTGGTAATTCAATATTTTTTTATTTTGTTTTGGGCTCCTCACCTTTATTTGATAGTGCATTGATGATTAACAGAAAAGTAGGGCGAGAAATTATGTCTCAGTCGAACCTGAGCTGCTGCATTCACGTATAAGACTTATACTATTATTTAGTTTAACTGGGAAACAGGCAGCCCTCTACACCCTGCTGCTAATGAAGCATACTTTGCTCATATCATGCAGGGGTGTTTCAATATAACACAGAAGGCAATTAAGCCATATGAGCATTGCTTTGATTAGAAATGTATTTATGTGTGGGAACAAATTTACAAACAATATAATCCTAAAACCCCAGTTAAACACCTAAACTCCTTAGCAATTCAGTACACAGTTTCGTTGTTGGACTCTACTAGAACCTTCAAACAGTTTTCACTGAGCTCCTGAGACTCACCCATTCCTTCGCAGATGTTTGCAGCAGCAGTCTGCATGCCTAGGTGCTTGACCTGTGGCCACAGAAGTGACTGGAATGCCTCAACTCAATGATTTGGATGGGTCAGCGAATACTTTTGACAATGCAGTGTAACATTTACCAACACTGTGGCTAACACTGTAACTGCATCTTACAGGCTTTGTCCACCATGTGCTGCATAGCTGCTCAAGCCCCTCGAAGACACACTCACACACACTATCCAAATGTTTATGTGCAAGTTTTTGTGTAATGTGTTCTTAATTGTGTGAATGCTGTAAGGCATCCACACTTTTGTGTCCCTGTTTCTCTTTATACTTTATTCTTCAGCCTTATTCTAGTTTTGCACCATTCAAATTTTAAACTGCTCTGCTCTTTCTGCTAATGCCAGCTACATCTTTTTGTGCTCATAACTTTTATACTTTTGGAAATATTTAGCTTTTTATGCACTTTTTGGCCCTTTGAAATGAATGGGACCACACTACAAGTGTGATAGCTGGTTTACCAGAGTGAGCCATGTTGTAGCTCAGTGAGAGGAGCAGCTGGGTTTGAATCTCGCCCATGGCAGCATGTTTTCAGCAGACAGTTCAAGCTGACAGAATTTCAGCTTCTGCAGCTGTTTTTTACCTGACTGTTTTGCTTTGTCAATATTTCTGCTAAATGATTACAATTCTGCAAAGTTTTCATGATTTCAGCAACTTTTCCGATATCCACTTCAGCGTCTTCACCTCCATTTCCAGTCTCTGAGATACTGCGAGATATTAGTGAGACGAGCAGCCACCCTCAGCCAGGCAGCGCAGGTTCGACTCCTACCCGTGGCTGTTGCCACACATCTTCCCCACTCACGCTCAGTCTGCTTTCTTAACACTCTTCAGTCTTTCAAATATAGCTGTCTTCAGCAAACACTTTAGCTTCTACACCTCTTTTCAGCAGATAGTTGTGCTTCTTCTGCATTTTTCTACGGTGGCCCCTAGAGACAAAGCACGTACAAACTCCAAAACACATGCAAACCCCAAAACACATGCAAACTCCAAAACACATGCAAACCCCAAAACACATGCAAACTCCAAAACACATGCAAACCCCAAAACACATGCAAATTCCAAAACACAACGGAAGTGCTCCAGGACGCTAGGGGCAGTGTTGAGCTTTTGTTACCTAGTAACTACACAAGCCAGGAAGTACCAATGACCGGATTTTGGGCTGTATCCCAGGGTCAGGGTCTGCAGCCTTAAAGGCCGCATTTTAAGGCCGATTACGTCACAGTGACACGACGAAGGCTGTCCCAATTCAAAGGCTGCTCAAAATGCGGCCCTCAAATGCGTCCTTCATTTCCCTGACTTTTAAGGATGGGTCGGTGTAGCCTTCATGGCCCAACATATCCCAGACTTCATAGCGCGGCGGTGGTGTGGATAATTTTGCTGAAAAAAACGGCGGATGAGGGGCGCCCGAAGAGTAAACTTTCAGAAGTAAGTACTGAATATTATGTCACTTATTTATGCGCAAATGTTTTTATAATGAAGAACATTAAAACATTACTGTTGGCCACATGTCGGGAAAGTTATGTGACATTAGCAATGTTTGTACTAACTTGGTTTTAAAGCCTTTACTTCAAAATATGCGCCGTTCAATAGTCGACCTTAATCTTACAAAGAATGTGATGATTTTATGGATAATTAAAGTCAGTCATATATCCACAAACACAACAGGCTGAAAGTCAGTGATGCTGCTCGGTTTGCAGTCCTGAATATCACGGCACAAGCAGGATCCACTGCACTGTTAATGTCAGCTGTGTTATATTGCTGCCTCTGTTCGGTGGTGTCGAGCCAAACGGACTTTAACGTGTGTTTGAACGAGCTGACGGTTCACTCGTTAAGCTGAAAGAAAGATGCTTTAATCACAGCAGTCACACATGTGTCCACTGGACCATCTGGGAACTCTTCTTGTTTCGTAATAACACAAACACTAAATCCTCCTTCTCTGTGCTGTTGTGTAGCAGTGTGTACACCTGAGACTGTCACCTGTCTGTCTGTCCTGCACTCTCTCTCTGTTTCTTTCTCTCTGATTGTGGAATAAAAGTATGAACATGTGTTTATAAGTTACACTTGTGTTTGAATCCTGCAGCTTATCACACATTTGATTTCCATGTGTGACGACTGCAAGTGTCCAGAGTGAGGACAGACTGAGGGACCCACTGCTGCACATCATCTGTGAGGCTTTGCACCCCTGATGATCCACCAGGACAAACTCAGCAGTGTGTGAGGAAGAGGAGGAGGAAGAGCCAGCAGCAGCTGACAGATGGAGAGAATAGACAGACTGTTCCCTGTTTGTGAAGGACTGCTAGGAAAGTTTAACATAACTGTCTGTCCTGAATCAGTCTTATTAGGTAATGTTCAAATAATGTTATCATCCAGTGTTTTCAGTGTGGGAGAAAGTACTCAGGGCCTTCAAGTTACACACTATGAAAGACAGCAACAAGTTTAATGTTCAGAAACCTAAAGTCTGTATCAGCAGCAGAATGGAGCTAAAAATAAATGTTGGTTTCAGTTCTATGAAGCTTTGAGTATTTTGGATCAGTAGCTGCTGTGTTTGTTGCATCATATTGCTGTAATTGTTTATATGCTTTATATATTCTGAGGTAAGTTGATCTATAGTGTTACATCATATTCTATAAGGATGTTATGTGTTTGTAGACTTTCTGCCCAGTTTGACCCATTTAGCAGAAGTCAGCCTGTTTAAGGCTCTGATATCTATTCTGTATGACTTAAAGCAGTTATGACATGGTCTGATTTTCTCACCCAATAAAGGAATATTTCATATATCAGTCTACTCTTCATTCTATCAGACACAGTTATCACAGCTCGTACATTTTCTTTTTACACATGTATGTAAGCATTGAGCCAAATTTAGTAATGCCAACATACTGAAGGAACAACATTTGTCTCTTATATATGATACACCTATATATGCACTGTCAAAGATACTTGTCTTTGAGTGAAGATTTAAGGTGATAAGACATAAATAACTGCAACTTGAATCTGTACTGAGGCTCAGTATTTGACACAGAGTTCATGTTCACTGCTGTAATAGCTAATAATGATTAATATAATAACTATAATATTGGCCATATTATATTTACATTACCACAGTGAGATGACTTTAGTCTCAGAACAACATTAGCTAATTGTTATTTACTAACTAATCTTAAATGACTGTTCAGTACAGAAATGAAGCCCAACAATCATGTTTTACAGTCCTGTGGTCTCAGCCTCAGATACTTATCAAATCACACAAAGCTCTTGTAGAAACAAACAAACAAATGAACAAAATATGTTCTCCTTCATTTCTGTCAAACAAAGTTGTATGACACGTTTCCAGCGGTTAGTATCATGGTTGCTAGGCAACCTGGGAAGCGCGACGGAGACTAGACCGTCCCATACAGACAAACTTGCCGTTTATTTTGCAAATCGAGCTCAACACTGCCCCTAGCGTCCTGGAGCACTTCCGTTGTGTTTTGGGGTTTGCAAGTGTTTTGGAGTTTGTACGTGTTTTGGAGTTTGCAAGTGTTTTGGAGTTTGTACGTGTTTTGGAGTTTGCAAGTGTTTTGGAGTTTGTACGTGTTTTGGAGTTTGCAAGTGTTTTGGAGTTTGCAAGTGTTTTGGAGTTTGCAAGTGTTTTGGAGTTTGTACGTGTTTTGGAGTTTGTACGTGTTTTGGAGTTTGTACGTGTTTTGGAGTTTGCAAGTGTTTTGGAGTTTGCAAGTGTTTTGGAGTTTGCAAGTGTTTTGGAGTTTGTACGTGTTTTGGAGTTTGCAAGTGTTTTGGAGTTTGCAAGTGTTTTGGAGTTTGTACGTGTTTTGGAGTTTGTACGTGTTTTGGAGTTTGCAAGTGTTTTGGAGTTTGCAAGTGTTTTGGAGTTTGCAAGTGTTTTGGAGTTTGCACGTGTTTTGGAGTTTGTACGTGTTTTGGAGTTTGCACGTGTT
Source organism: Perissodus microlepis (assembly GCF_051167445.1). NCBI lineage: Eukaryota > Metazoa > Chordata > Actinopteri > Cichliformes > Cichlidae > Perissodus > Perissodus microlepis. Next base: position 1,144,473 of record NC_140473.1, on the reverse strand, counting down.
TTGGAGTTTGCAAGTGTTTTGGAGTTTGTACGTGTTTTGGAGTTTGCAAGTGTTTTGGAGTTTGCAAGTGTTTTGGAGTTTGCAAGTGTTTTGGAGTTTGCAAGTGTTTTGGAGTTTGCAAGTGTTTTGGAGTTTGTACGTGTTTTGGAGTTTGTACGTGTTTTGGAGTTTGCAAGTGTTTTGGAGTTTGTACGTGTTTTGGAGTTTGCAAGTGTTTTGGGGTTTGCAAGTGTTTTGGGGTTTGCAAGTGTTTTGGAGTTTGTACGTGTTTTGGAGTTTGCAAGTGTTTTGGGGTTTGCAAGTGTTTTGGAGTTTGTACGTGTTTTGGAGTTTGCAAGTGTTTTGGAGTTTGTACGTGTTTTGGAGTTTGCAAGTGTTTTGGAGTTTGTACGTGTTTTGGAGTTTGCAAGTGTTTTGGAGTTTGTACGTGTTTTGGAGTTTGCAAGTGTTTTGGAGTTTGTACGTGTTTTGGAGTTTGCAAGTGTTTTGGGGTTTGCAAGTGTTTTGGGGTTTGCAAGTGTTTTGGATTTTGCAAGTGTTTTGGAATTTGCAAGTGTTTTGGAGTTTGCAAGTGTTTTGGGGTTTGCAAGTGTTTTGGGGTTTGCAAGTGTTTTGGGGTTTGCAAGTGTTTTGGGGTTTGCATGTGTTTTGGGGTTTGCAAGTGTTTTGGAATTTGCAAGTGTTTTGGATTTTGCAAGTGTTTTGGGGTTTGCATGTGTTTTGGGGTTTGCAAGTGTTTTGGAGCATGCAAGTGTTTTGGAATTTGCAAGTGTTTTGGAGTTTGTACGTGCTTTGTCTCTAGGGGCCACCGTATTTTTCCACTACAAATGCAAATTCTTCTAGTGTGAAAACGTTGTTCTTAAACTGTGGATTACTAGCTAAGTGCAAATATGGCCAAAAAAGGCAAATTTTACTTAAATATTGAATTTTTTTTAAAACAGTAATGTGATACCTATTTGCACCCGACCCAAAGCAGAAGCTTCTTATCTAGACAATACAAGGAGCATCCCAGAAGGTTTTTCCAGCCTAGAAAGAGCCATGAAGGCTGTTCACAGATCAGTTGTAGTTTCTGAATCAGTTGCTGTTTCACCATATCCTGAGTCACTGTCAGCTGACAGCTGACTTCAGCATCCCTGGTTGGCCACCAAGGCTGATTGTTGACTCCTATCTAGAGTGGCCTCACCGGCCTTGCTAACAGGCCATCATCCTCAGATTCTCTGTTTTTACCCTCCTACCTGCACAGGTTTGGCACTTACCCCGTCCTCCTACTGCCAGGCTGTCCTTCTGAGAACTGTGGACTTTTACTACAGCATTACTGATGTAGGTAACAAACAGCCTGTTCTTGTATAGCACCTTTTAATTTTTAAAGCTATACAAAGCATTTTAGCAGTGGCAGCAGAGCTGTGGAACAACATACTGGAACTCCATCCAGTTTAACAGAGGTTAATGTCTTTCCCAAGTACACTTGGGGAGACACAGCATATAGACAGGCTGATTACTGTTTAACTACATGAGATTAACCTGGTACAGTTTATATGTGTTTTTAAAATATTTGAATATTGCAGATCAAAGTAAAGATAATGCTTCCTGGACAAAACCTGCTTCAAACATCAACCTAAAGCACACTACAGCACAAAGTGCGACATGTTTGTATTTTTCATCTGTGGCTCCCGTCTGTTTGTTTATAATTAATGTTTTTATTCAGCAATTTTATTACAGCCCTTTTCTTCTGTACTGCAGTGTCTGTGCTGCAGCCTGCACACCTCCCACTAAAAGCCACCATCTTCTCACTGCTCAGCCTGGCAAATCATGCTCTTAGTCATCAGCACACACACACACACACACACACACACACACACTTTTAATTCCCCTGGCTTTGGGAATTGAAAGTGTTTTGTCTTTAACAGAAAGTGAATGAGTTGTAATGTAAAATTTGTAACTCCTGTTACAAGAATATAAACTTGAACAATACTACACCAAGTGATGATTCAAGGCCATAACGAAAGGCTACAGTATACTCACTTCCACCCACACACTGTACACTCCTTCAAAAAGTAATCTATTGTTGCTCTCAGTCAGTCTGGGGAGGGGATATGAGGCCATTTCCACACAATGTGAAGTCCGACTTTCTATAGTAAGAACTAACAAGTTCAATATCAGGTATTTAAATACTTAGGATTCTCAACCTTATGGCTTTAGACTGAGTCAGAGGTGAATGTCATCACAAACCTAAAGAAGGACAGTTGCCTTTTCAAGGCTCGCAAAATTTCAAAATCCCTGGTAGCCCTTCAGGCAGGGACTCTTCGTTTTTTGTAGCCCAAAATAAATTGAAGTAGCCTGAATAAAAAAGAGAGGAATTTTTTGATTGATGTTTTGTTTCCGTTACAATATTATACATTAAAGTATAATATTGTAACAGAAACAAAACATTAATCAAAAAATTGTTGAAAAACAAATTACAACATTGTATAAAAATTACAATCATCAACTCAAATACTTGGTTCTAATTGAACAGAAATTTCTATGAACTTGTAAGAACTGTGTAGGACATGAATCAGTCTGTGTCAGATCCTGAATTTGAAATTTCCACTGAAGTCACGGGTAAGAGGCAAGTGGAACCAAGATCGAGGCCATTTGCTTTTTGAAGTTTGCAAAGACTGCTACATTGTGCCAGTGGTAGTTCACTCTTTGCAACATAGTAGCTGTTCTAAACTGATTTTCAGGTTTGTTTTTAGTTTGTTATTTGCAATTGGTGTTTGTTCTGGGAAAGATATTGCAGACTGAGCAATAATGCATTTCTTGCATTTCTCATGGGTTCTAATGGGGGCCTTTCTTAAAATTACTGGTCCCAGTAACAAAGGCGCTTGTCGACTCAGAAATCGAGGGAAAACCAACAACACACCCGGCAGAACATTATGTTATTTACACGGGTGCACATAAGTGGTCCGCATGTGCGCATTCGCTGTCAAAATAAAACACGCGCACCAGATAAGAAGTTGCAACGCGCGTTTGCGTCCATATAAAAGGCAGTGTTTTTGTCCGCTAGAGTGGGATTTTCACAGCACATTCTGCACCACATCTCTGTGCGTTCATCATTTGTTTGAAGCCAGCTCACATCCTGCAACCACTTTTCCGCGAATACGCGCTTCTTTTGTGGTTCGGACTCCTTCTGACATTTCTTTGGAGGTGGAAGAAAACCAAAGTAATTGCTTAAAGGAGCTTCTTCGACATCTTTAAGAGTTCTAAACAAATGTCTGTCCTCCTCCAGGAAATCTTATGTACGCAAACACGCGTTGCAACTTCTTATCTTGTGCACGTTTTTTATTTTGACAGCGAATGCGCACCTGCAGACCACTTATGTGCAGCCCTGGCTATCTAGCTCGTCATGTTGCAGCCACAGAAATTCTTTTGTCCATGAAACCATAAAGCTGCACTTTCTTTTTGCCTTGTAGTCTGATTAGTCATAACTTTTCCGTTTTGTGGTAAGCTTTTCTTTGGCTGTCACTTCTTCACCCTGACCTGTCTTATTTGGCTCAGCAGAACTAAAATATATATCCTGCTGCTTTTACACACGCACTCACATAACGCTCAGCGATTCTCTGCGCGATCAACCTCTCACATGTTTAAGCTGCGGGAGATTTCACTTGTCATGTTTGCATAGTAAGCTAACGATTGATAAGACGATGTCAGAGGAATTGGTGCGCAAATTATCGTCACTCACCAATCAGTGCTGTCGCTCTCTATACACAGTTCCTGCGATTGCAAAGTGAAAGCAAAAAACAAGCGCAAATTCAAATGCGATTTCAATATGTCACATATTGACAGTGGCTCACCGATGCCAATGACATAATTACCCAGCTACATTTCCGAAAGAATGCAAAAGCATTGACATATATATTTCCTTCCTACGATAGCCCGACGGGCAGGGCAGAGATAGATTTTGGTAGCCCGACTGGAAAAATCGCTAGCCCCGGGACGTCGGGCTAGCGATATTGCGAGCCCTGCTTTTTTTCAAGCTCCTAAAAAACATTAAAAGTGTTGCAATGGTCCAGTCACAGTCCAGACCTCCACCTGACTGAAATACTGTAAGAGAGATACACATGACCAAATTCTGACAAACCTTAATGAACTGAAACAATGTTGTAAAGAAGTGTGTAAAAATTACTACACAGCAGCGTGAGACTAATGAAAGGGTGTGTTCAGTTTAGTTGTTAGTTTAGTGTCTATATCAGGTTTTAATGTCCTGAGTGCTTGGAGGGGCCTGTTTCCTGATATAGGCAGTGTAGATACAAACTGAAGCAAGCACTGTAGCAAAGACAATATTGATAAATGACTCTAAATATTATATTTTAGATTCCTCAAAGTAGCCACACTTTTCTTTGTTGACAGTGGTGCAAACCCTCGGCCTTATATATATATATATATATATATATATATATATATATATATATATATATATATATATATATTTACAGCATATACAGCGCAGCACAAGACAGAAGCTAAGCTCGTTGCAACATGGCAACTGCCTCAATGCTACCCAAACCTCCCCCACCCTCATTCAGAGCGCGTCATGGACTAAACTAAAACAGTGTGTCGGATGTGCCACGCAATGCTCAATTACATTGGTGGGAACTAGTGTGTTAGCGCAGTTAGCTCGTTAACATGTTGGCCGTCCAGCCCCACGCACGGGGCGATCAGGGGTAGCTCGTTAACTGAGATTTGCCGTGTTGTGGCGTTAACGTCATTTCAGATTAACGCTGACAGCACTAGTGGGAACACAACGAATATGACTGCACATTTACTCCGACAGCATCCTAGTGCAAAGACAAGTGGAAGCAGACAAAAACAACAAGCACGCATGCTACAAACTTTACCCGAGTCATTTAGACAGCCGTTAGCACAGGATTCTCCTCATGGGGACCTGATATGTTTAATATGCTGCTGAGAATATAGCCCAGAAGAAGCGTATAGTATAGCTTTTATTTTGGAAAGAGCCATTTCTCTGTAATAAACTCTCTTTTCCAAAGATGAGTGATTCCTCAATCAGATAGATTTATTTTTTATTACTTTGTTGTTTCAGCAACATTAAATTTAAAAACTGTACTTTTGAGTTAAAATATATATTTATAATTTTAATAAATGACAAATTAAAAAAGCATGAAAACTTTTTTTGTATATAAAAAATATCGAACCGTGACACCAAAGTATCGAACCGAACCGTGAATTTTGTGTATCGTTGCACCCCTAATATATATATATGTATATATTTCTGTTTAAACTTGTTCTTATTTCATTTATTGTTTCTTTTACTGGGATCCTATTTTTAGACTTTCGACTGTATACATGTGCTCTGTTCTGACTCTAATTAATGGCTGAAGTAACACACAGTAGCAGCGCATCCATTTTCTTAATCACCCTCTAATGATGAAATGACGTATGTGTAACCGTGTACGTGCATGCATACCTAAGTATTCGGAAACTAGACTACAAGCATGTAATGCTGATTACATGCAAGGTGATCCCACCTTCACTCAGAACCCAGAATGCGTGTGTGTGAATGTTCCACTCTAATACCCCTGGACGCTGTAATGGTGAGACAACGAGAAAGGAAACAGTCATATACATTACATCCTTCTACCCAATTAAAAAGAAGCCCTTCTCACTTCTCTGTTTACTCTGTTGGTTATTTATCTCAGCAGAGAGCTGCATTCTTCTAACCCAGCCACCCAGCCCACACAGTCAGCAGACCACAGACCCACTTTAATAACATTTGTCAGCTTGCTGGGAGTCCTTTAGCCGACACACAGCTAATGCAGAAAATGTTTGTTTGTTTTGTTTTTTAACATTTTAAAAACTAGGTTTGCAACAGTGAGATTTACATGAAATGATAAAAGCTAGAGTTACTCAATTATTAAAAAAGGTTTGGTCAATAATGGCATTATAGTTATTTAACACTATTACTCACTGACATGACTAGTGACTGAACTGATGTTAAAAAAGTATATCTGCTTGAGTTTTAAATATATTTCAACTACAAATATAGCCAAGTCAAGTCTTCCTTAGCAACAGCTTCCCTACAAATATAATGTTTCAAATAGGAGAGAAACTAATATAATCTGGCTTCATCACAATCTCACAGAAGATACTGCTGCAACGCTGGCTCCTCAATCAGCAGATACATCAAAGGCCAGACTTACTAAGGAGGCCAAATTATCAGTCTCAATAAAGATGCAAGTGCAAAATTCAACAATAATGGACCGACTTGTAAATGGTGATACAAAGAACAGTGCAATGTAGCAGATCAAAAACACAGCAGTGATGAGGCAATGAGTGATGTACTAATATAGGTACAGCCTGTCATGTGCAATGTGCCAAAAATAATTCTGAGTAAACAAGCACTCTATGTATGCATTTCATATGAAAAGGAAGGAGCAGTTCATTTACTTGTAGGTGCTGCTGCCTGCAAGCGTTGACAAAGCATACAATATTTTTTTAATACTGTGTCATCAGAAATATAGTTATTGGAAATTGTCTTAAAATTTTGTCTTGTCACTTTATAAACCTGAAGTCTGTGTAACTTGTAGAAGAACATTTCCTGCCAGATTCAGGATCCGACCCTGACCGACCCAGCCTCAATAAAGGTACTGCAGTTGTGGCACATATGTATTTGTGCATATTAATTCTTAATTTCCTGCACGGTGTGTGATACTGCAGGTATTTATTATTGTTGATGGACGAGGACACACAGCCAATTGTAAGTAAAACACAAAATCTGCAAGTCTTCAAATCAGATTTGACCAAGTTAAGGCACGAGGCACCTACCCAGCTCAAATACTGGAAGTCAATTCAGTTTCATTTGGTTTTTACTTATAATGCACCAGTTCAAAACAGTCATCTAAAGGCAAAAGGTGGAGACTGGGATAGTAGAACTTAATAAATGATGTTCACATGGTCATGAAATGTTGCGTGATGTGGTGACCGTGGCCATGTGACTGGAAAGGTTTGTACCCTACCCGATGTCTTATTTCTTGCATATTTATCAGCAAATGCTTTAGATAAAAAAATATTTTATTAGACAAAAGTAACCTGAGTAAATGCTAAATGCAATTTTAAATACTGATTGTATTTACCAAAGGGGAAAAGCCATCCAAACCTACCAGCTACCAGGCCTACTATGTTACATTTCGAATTAACTGTTTAACCATATATTTTGAAATGCTAAGTTCAAATTTGATTAGCTACAAAGCTAATTTGACAATGTGAGGTAGGCTAAACAATCAAAAAGCAACACATCATGTCACGATCTAAAAATAATTTGAGAACAAATAAGAAAAAAGTCATGACGTCTATTAGTCAGGAAAATGTTACAAATCCATTTCTAAGGCTTTGTAACTTCAAAGAACCACAGTGAGAGTTATTATCAAGAAAACCTGCCCAAGAGTGGCTGACCCCAAGAGCCCCTCACCAAATCATCCAGGAGGTCACAGAAGAGCCCAGAACAACATCTGAAGAACTCAGTCAGTGTCAGTGTTCACGACTCAACCGTAAGAAAGAAACTGGGCAAAAACTGCATCCATGGGAGAGAAAACCAATACTGACCATAAAAAAACCAAAACAAAGGTTCATCCTCACATATTCAAAAGCCCATCTTGCTCCCCAAGACTTTGGGAAAGTTTTCAGGGGACTAATTAGAGAAAAGCAGAACTTTTTGGAAGGCTCACAGCAAAATCTCCAGTGTTAAATTAACACTAGAGAGTGTCTATATGGGTCCACACCTCTGAGTGTTAAATACAACACTGTTGAGTGTTAAATTAACACTTTTGACAGTGTTATATGTTTAAAAGTAACCTAGTCAGTTTTGAAGATTAACAGTGGCTAACGCTGAGCAGTGCTGATTTTCTAACACTGGAAAATAACTCAAAATGTTAGAAATATTCCAGTGTTAGAAAATCAGCACTGCTCAGCGTTAGCCATTGTTAATCTTCAAAACTGACTAGGTTACTTTTAAACATATAACACTGTCAAAAGTGTTAATTTAACACTCAACAGTGTTGTATTTAACACTCAGAGGTGTGGACCCATATAGACACTCTCTAGTGTTAATTTAACACTGGAGATTTTGGTGTGCTGGTGTCCCGTTACAGCTAGCATAAAACTACCCCAGCATTTCATAACAACAACATCGTACCAACAATCAAACATTGAGGTAATAGTGTGATGGCCTGGGGCTGCTTTGCTTGGAATCATGAATTCTACTCTGAAAATCCTGAAGGAGAATCTCCAGCAATCAGTTCATGGCCTGATGATGAAGAGCATTTTGGTTATGCAGCATGATCTGAAACTCCACCTTAAATGGCTTAGAAATAATAATAATAAAGCTTTGAGTGGTCTAGTGAAAAGTCCAGACTTAAATCCAATTGAGATGCTTTAGCATGACCATAAACAATTCCATTCAGTTTTATTTATATGGTGCCAAATCACAATAATAGTTAGGGTTAGTAAGGTGCTTAAATTGGCCATTCATACTCGAAAAACGTCCAATTTGTCTGAATTCACACAACTGTGCAAAGAAAAATGGGCCAAAATTCTTCAGAGTGAAATGAATGTCTTGCCAGTTATCAGCATCACTTGAAACAAAGGGGTAAATACTTTTTGATGGCACTGTAAATATCAGATGGACTCAACATTAGCAGATACAAGAGACACTGGGTGAATAACCAAAGAGAAACCAGGACATCTGTGTTAAACCCAAATTTAGGCTTCGTGTGGGAAACGTTAACAAGTCGATGATTTGTACTGAAAACCCTGCGTTTGTTAATTCAGTGACCTGAGAGGAAACCACAGCATTGCAAGGAAATACACAAGCCCTAATAACAGACACCATAGAGTGGAAAGAACCGAATATTCAACATCAAAAGTAAAACGGGACATTTTGCACATTTACCACCACACACATCTTATCGGATAATTGCTTTGGCTGAATGAACACAGGCGTCACATTGAAAAATTGGCCTGGATTTGTAGCTCAGGCTCCGCTGTGTCGGTGATGTCGGCGCCGACATATGTGTGACAGGTAGATGTCTATTGGCACAGACTGCATGACAGCGCGCGCGCACATGCGCGGGCTCGCCCGGCTTGGTGTGTGATGCTGTGCCGCAGGGTACCGTTAGGTAACATTTTTGCTCTCCTTACCCTCAGTCCTGCTCCGAATTGGCTCGCGCTCCACCGGGCCCGATTGTCTGTCGCCGACTCTCCGTTACCGGGTAGCGATCCGGAGTCCGAATCCTCTCCTTCCTCCAGCTCCTCTTCCCCCTCCTCTCTCTCATCCGCCTCCGTCTCCTCTGTTTTGAGCCGTTTAGCCGCCCTTCCGTACTCCCCTTCCTCATGCTGGCCGGCTTCTTCTGGAGTAGACATGCTCGGTGGTGGATCAGGTGGACGAAGCGACAGTGTCTGCAGCTGGTCACTCTGAT